>NC_092725.1:10816224-10903724 GCF_047496885.1 Scyliorhinus torazame | reverse complement strand
CCCACACACACTCACACACACACTCACACTCACACACACACTCACACTCACACGCACACTCACCCACACTCACCCACACTCACACATTCACCCACACTCACACACACTCACACACACACTCACACACACTCACTCACACACACACTTACCCACACACACACACTCACACACACACTCACACACTCACACTCACACACACACACTCACCCACACTCACACTCACACCCACACTCACACACACACAATCACCCACACTCACACTCACACCCACACACACTCACAGACACACACACTCACACACACTCACACTCACACACACACACGCTCACCCACACTCACACAGTCACACACAGACACACTCACCCACACTCACACTCACACCCACACCCACACTCACACACACACACTCACCCACGCTCACACCCACACTCACCACACACAATCACCCACACTCACACCCACACACACTCACACACACACACACTCACACACACACTCACACACACACACTCACACCCACACTCACACACACACACACTCACACACACACTCACACTCATCCACACTCACACACACACACTCGCCCACACTCACACCCACACTCACACACACACACACACTCACACACACACACACCCACGCTCACACACACTCATTCACACACACACACTCACCCACACTCACACACACACTCACACATACACACACACACACTCACACACACACACACTCACCCACACTCACACCCACACTCACATACACACACACACACACACTCACCCACGCTCACACACACACTCATTCACACACACACACTCACACACACGCTCACACACACATTCACTCACACACACTCACTCACCCACACTCACACACACTCACAATCACCCACACACACACAACTCACCCACACTCACATCCACACACACTCACCCACACTCACACTCACACCCACACTCACACACACACAGTCACACACACTCACACTCACACACACACACACAATCACCCACACACACACTCACACACACACTCACTCACACACACTCACTCACACACACACTCACAGTCACACACACTCACACTCACACGCACGCTCACACACACACTCACTCACCCACACTCACACACACTCACACACACTCACTCACACACACACATACCCCCACACACACACTCACCCACACACTCACACTCACACACACACTCACACTCACACACACACTCACCCACACTCACACATTCACCCACACTCACACACACTCACACACACACTCACACACACTCACTCACACACACACTTACCCACACACACACACTCACCCACACACTCACACACACACTCACATTCACACACACTCACCCACACTCACACACTCACCCACACACACTCAAACACACACTCACTCACACACTCACACACACTCACACACACACTCACTCACACACCCACACTCACACTCACACACACACTCACACACCCACACTCACACTCACACACACACGCACGCCCACACACACACTCACTCACCCACACACACACTCACACTCACACACACACTCACCCACACTCACACACTCACCCACACACACTCAAACTCACACTCACACACACACTCACACACCCACACTCACACTCACACACACGCACACTCACACGCACATTCACTCACCCACACTCACACACACTCACACACACATTCACACACACACTCACACTCACACACACACTCACACGCACTCACACACTCACCCACACACACTCACACACACACTCACTCACACACCCACACTCACACTCACACACACACACTCACACACCCACACTCACACACACACTCACACACCCACACTCACACACACACTCACACACCCACGCTCAAACTCACACCCACACTCACACACCCACACTCACACTCACACACACACTCACACACCCACGCTCACTCACACACCCACACTCACACACACACTCACACACCCACACTCACACACTCACACACCCACGCTCACACTCACACCCACACTCACACACCCACACTCACACTCACACACACACTCACACACCCACGCTCACTCACACACCCACACTCACACACACACTCACACACCCACACTCACACACACACTCACCCACACACACACACTCACCCACACACACACACTCACACACCCACAAGTATTCACCTTTGTGCAGAATAAGCTCTGGATTTGATATTTGGAAACACCCCCTCCTCCCCCAGCTGCATCCGGCTGCCTGATGCCAAACTTTCGTGCAGCCTGAGCGGGCAAGGTGACTAAACGGTTTGGAGGGCACCTTAACCTGCTGGCAACACAGTTATTTATGGGCTCTCCACTCTGCTGCTTCTCGCTTCACTGCCCGACACATTGCTGTGCCTGTCCCATTTCTGTGCCTGTCCCATTGCTGTGTCTCCCATTGCTGTGTCTGTCCCATTGCTGTGCCTGTCACATTGCTGTGTCTCCCATTGCTGTGCCTGTCCCATTGCTGTGTCTCCCATTGCTGTGCCTGTCCCATTGCTGTGTCTGTCCCATTGCTGTGTCTCCCATTGCTGTGTCTCCCATTGCTGTGTCTGTCCCATTACTGTGTCTGTCCCATTGCTGTGTCTCCCATTGCTGTGTCTGTCCCATTGCTGTGTCTCCCATTGCTGTGTCTGTCCCATTGCTGTGTCTCCCATTGCTGTGTCTGTCCCATTGCTGTGTCTCCCATTGCTGTGTCTGTCCCATTACTGTGTCTGTCCCATTGCTGTGCCTGTCCCATTGCTGTGTCTGTCCCATTGCTGTGTCTCCCATTACTGTGTCTGTCCCATTGCTGTGCCTGTCCCATTGCTGTGTCTGCCCCATTGCTGTGTCTGTCCCATTGCTGTGCCTGTCCCATTGCTGTGTCTGTCCCATTGCTGTGTCTGTCCCATTGCTGTGTCTGTCCCATTGCTGTGTCTCCCATTGCTGTGTCTGTCCCATTGCTGTGTCTCCCATTGCTGTGTCTGTCCCATTACTGTGTCTGTCCCATTGCTGTGCCTGTCCCATTGCTGTGTCCGTCCCATTGCTGTGTCTCCCATTACTGTGTCTGTCCCATTGCTGTGCCTGTCCCATTGCTGTGCCTGTCCCATTGCTGTGTCTGTCCCATTGCTGTGTCTCCCATTACTGTGTCTGTCCCATTGCTGTGCCTGTCCCATTGCTGTGTCTGTCCCATTGCTGTGTC
This sequence comes from Scyliorhinus torazame, assembly GCF_047496885.1. Classification (NCBI taxonomy): domain Eukaryota; kingdom Metazoa; phylum Chordata; class Chondrichthyes; order Carcharhiniformes; family Scyliorhinidae; genus Scyliorhinus; species Scyliorhinus torazame. The sequence goes on along the minus strand of NC_092725.1, from coordinate 10,900,504 downwards.
TGTCCCATTGCTGTGCCTGTCCCATTGCTGTGCCTGCCCCATTGCTGTGCCTGTCCCATTGCTGTGTCTGTCCCATTGCTGTGTCTGTCCCATTGCTGTGCCTGCCCCATTGCTGTGCCTGTCCCATTGCTGTGTCTGTCCCATTGCTGTGTCTGTCCCATTGCTGTGCCCGTCCCATTGATGTGTCTGTCCCATTGCTGTGCCTGTCCCATTGCTGTGTCTGTCCCATTGCTGTGCCCGTCCCATTGCTGTGTCTGTCCCATTGCTGTGTCTGTCCCATTGCTGTGCCTGCCCCATTGCTGTGCCTGTCCCATTGCTGTGTCTGTCCCATTGCTGCGTCTGTCCCATTGCTGTGTCTGTCCCATTGATGTGCCTGTCCCATTGCTGTGTCTGTCCCATTGCTGTGCCTGCCCCATTGCTGTGCCTGTCCCATTGCTGTGTCTGTCCCATTGATGTGTCTGTCCCATTGCTGTGTATGTCCCATTGCTGTGCCTGTCCCATTGCTGTGTCTGCCCCATTGCTTTGCCTGTCCCATTGCTGTGTCTGCCCCATTGCTGTGTCTGTCCCATTGCTGTGTCTGTCCCATTGCTGTGCCTGTCCCATTGCTGTGTCTGTCCCATTGCTGTGTCTGCCCCATTGCTGTGCCTGTCCCATTGCTGTGTCTGCCCCATTGCTGTGCCTGTCCCATTGCTGTGTCTGTCCCATTGCTGTGCGTGTCCCATTGCTGTGTCTGTCCCATTGCTGTGCCTGTCCCATTGCTGTGTCTGTCCCATTGCTGTGCCTGTCCCATTGCTGTGTCTGTCACATTGCTGTGCCTGTCCCATTGCTGTGTCTGTCCCATTGCTGTGTCTGTCCCATTGCTGTGTCTGCCCCATTGCTGTGCCTGTCCCATTGCTGTGTCTGTCCCATTGCTGTGCCTGTCCCATTGCTGTGTCTGTCACATTGCTGTGCCTGTCCCATTGCTGTGTCTGTCCCATTGCTGTGTCTGTCCCATTGCTGTGCCTGTCCCATTGCTGTGTCTGTCCCATTGCTGTGCCTGTCCCATTGCTGTGTCTGTCACATTGCTGTGCCTGTCCCATTGCTGTGTCTGTCCCATTGCTGTGCCTGTCCCATTGCTGTGTCTGTCCCATTGCTGTGCCTGTCCCATTGCTGTGTCTGTCACATTGCTGTGCCTGTTCCATTGCTGTGTCTGTCCCATTGCTGTGTCTGTCCCATTGCTGTGCCCGTCCCATTGCTGTGTCTGTCCCATTGCTGTCTGTCCCATTGCTGTGCCCGTCCCATTGCTGTGTCTGTCCCATTGCTGTGTCTGTCCCATTGCTGTGCCTGTCCCATTGCTGTGTCTGTCACATTGCTGTGCCTGTCCCATTGCTTTGCCTGTCCCATTGCTGTGCCCGTCCCATTGCTGTGCCCGTCCCATTGCTGTGTCTGTCCCATTGCTGTGCCTGTCCCATTGCTGTGCCTGTCCCATTGCTGTGCCTGTCCCATTGCTGTGTCTGTCACATTGCTGTGCCTGTCCCATTGCTGTGTCTCTCCCATTGCTGTGTCTGTCCCATTGCTGTGTCTGCCCCATTGCTGTCCCCGTCCCATTGCTGTGCCCGTCCCATTGCTGTGCCCGTCCCATTGCTGTGCCCGTCCCATTGCTGTGTCTGCCCCATTGCTGTCCCCGTCCCATTGCTGTCCCCGTCCCATTGCTGTGCCCGTCCCATTGCTGTACCCGTCCCATTGCTGTGCCCGTCCCATTGCTGTGTCTGCCCCATTGCAGTGCCTGTCCCATTGCTGTGCCTGTCCCATTGCAGTGCCTGTCCCATTGCTGTGTCTGCCCCATTGCTGTGTCTGTCCCATTGCTGTGTCTGTCACATTGCTGTGCCTGTCCCATTGCTGTGTCTGTCCCATTGCTGTGCCTGTCCCATTGCTGTGCCTGTCCCATTGCTGTGTCTGTCCCATTGATGTGCCCGCCTCATTGATGTGTCTGTCCCATTGCTGTGCCTGTCCCATTGCTGTGCCTGTCCCATTGCTGTGCCTGTCCCATTGCTGTGTCTGTCCCATTGCTGTGTCTCCCATTGCTGTGTCTCCCATTGCTGTGTCTCCCATTGCTGTGTCTGTCCCATTACTGTGTCTGTCCCATTGCTGTGCCTGTCCCATTGCTGTGTCTGTCCCATTGCTGTGTCTGTCCCATTGCTGTGTCTCCCATTGCTGTGTCTGTCCCATTGCTGTGTCTCCCATTGCTGTGTCTGTCCCATTACTGTGTCTGTCCCATTGCTGTGCCTGTCCCATTGCTGTGTCTGTCCCATTGCTGTGTCTCCCATTACTGTGTCTGTCCCATTGCTGTGCCTGTCCCATTGCTGTGTCTGTCCCATTACTGTGTCTGCCCCATTGCTGTGTCTGTCCCATTGCTGTGCCTGTCCCATTGCTGTGTCTGTCCCATTGCTGTGTCTGTCCCATTGCTGTGTCTCCCATTGCTGTGTCTGTCCCATTGCTGTGTCTCCCATTGCTGTGTCTGTCCCATTACTGTGTCTGTCCCATTGCTGTGCCTGTCCCATTGCTGTGTCCGTCCCATTGCTGTGTCTCCCATTACTGTGCCTGTCCCATTGCTGTGCCTGTCCCATTGCTGTGCCTGTCCCATTGCTGTGTCTGTCCCATTGCTGTGTCTCCCATTACTGTGTCTGTCCCATTGCTGTGCCTGTCCCATTGCTGTGTCTGTCCCATTGCTGTGTCTGTCCCATTGCTGTGCCTGTCCCATTGCTGTGCCTGCCCCATTGCTGTGCCTGTCCCATTGCTGTGTCTGTCCCATTGCTGTGTCTGTCCCATTGCTGTGTCTGTCCCATTGCTGTGCATGCCCCATTGCTGTGCCTGTCCCATTGCTGTGTCTGTCCCATTGCTGTGTCTGTCCCATTGCTGTGTCTGTCCCATTGCTGTGTCTGTCCCATTGATGTGTCTGTCCCATTGCTGTGCCTGTCCCATTGCTGCGTCTGTCCCATTGCTGTGTCTGTCCCATTGATGTGTCTGTCCCATTGATGTGTCTGTCCCATTGATGTGTCTGTCCCATTGCTGTGTCTGTCCCATTGCTGTGCCTGTCCCATTGCTGTGTCTGTCCCATTGCTGTGTCTGTCCCTTTGATGTGTCTGTCCCATTGCTGTGTCTGCCCCATTGCTGTGCCTGTCCCATTGCTGTGTCTGCCCCATTGCTGTGCCTGCCCCATTGCTGTGTCTGTCCCATTGCTGTGTCTGTCCCATTGCTGTGCCTGTCCCATTGCTGTGTCTGTCCCATTGCTGTGTCTGCCCCATTGCTGTGCCTGTCCCATTGCTGTGTCTGCCCCATTGCTGTGCCTGTCCCATTGCTGTGTCTGTCCCATTGCTGTGCGTGTCCCATTGCTGTGTCTGTCCCATTGCTGTGCCTGTCCCATTGCTGTGTCTGTCCCATTGCTGTGCCTGTCCCATTGCTGTGTCTGTCACATTGCTGTGCCTGTCCCATTGCTGTGTCTGTCCCATTGCTGTGCCCGTCCCATTGCTGTGCCTGTCACATTGCTGTGCCTGTCCCATTGCTGTGTCTGTCCCATTGCTGTGTCTGCCCCATTGCTGTGTCTGTCCCATTGCTGTGTCTGTCCCATTGCTGTGTCTGTCCCATGGCTGTGTCTGTCCCATTGCTGTGTCTGCCTCATTGCTGTGTCTGTCCCACTGCTGTGTCTGTCACATTGCTGTGTCTGCCCCATTGCTGTGCGTGTCCCATTGCAGTGCCTGTCCCATTGCTGTGTCTGCCCCATTGCTGTGTCTGTCCCATTGCTGTGTCTGTCACATTGCAGTGCCTGTCCCATTGCTGTGCCTGCCTCATTGCTGTGTCTGTCCCATTGCTGTGTCTGTCACATTGCAGTGCCTGTCCCATTGCTGTGCCTGCCTCATTGCTGTGTCTGTCCCATTGCTGTGTCTGCCCCATTGCTGTGTCTGTCCCATTGCAGTGCCTGTCCCATTGCTGTGCCTGTCCCATTGCAGTGCCTGTCCCATTGCTGTGTCTGCCCCATTGCTGTGTCTGTCCCATTGCTGTGTCTGTCCCATTGCTGTGCCTGTCCCATTGCTGTGTCTGTCCCATTGCTGTGCCTGTCCCATTGCTGTGCCTGTCCCATTGCTGTGTCTGTCCCATTGCTGTGTCTGTCCCATTGATGTGTCTGTCCCATTGATGTGTCTGTCCCATTGATGTGCCCGCCTCATTGCTGTGTCTGCCCCATTGCTGTGTCTGTCCCATTGCTGTGTCTGTCACATTGCAGTGCCTGTCCCATTGCTGTGCCTGCCTCATTGCTGTGTCTGTCCCATTGCTGTGTCTGTCACATTGCAGTGCCTGTCCCATTGCTGTGCCTGTCCCATTGCTGTGTCTGTCCCATTGATGTGCCCGCCTCATGGATGTGTCTGTCCCATTGCTGTGCCCGCCTCATTGCTGTGTCTGTCCCATTGCTGTGTCTGTCCCATTGATGTGTCTGTCCCATTGCTGTGTCTGTCCCATTGCTGTGCCTGTCCCATTGCTGTGTCTGTCCCATTGCTGTGTCTGTCCCTTTGATGTGTCTGTCCCATTGCTGTGTCTGCCCCATTGCTGTGCCTGTCCCATTGCTGTGTCTGCCCCATTGCTGTGCCTGCCCCATTGCTGTGTCTGTCCCATTGCTGTGTCTGTCCCATTGCTGTGCCTGTCCCATTGCTGTGTCTGTCCCATTGCTGTGTCGGCCCCATTGCTGTGCCTGTCCCATTGCTGTGTCTGCCCCATTGCTGTGCCTGTCCCATTGCTGTGTCTGTCCCATTGCTGTGCGTGTCCCATTGCTGTGTCTGTCCCATTGCTGTGCCTGTCCCATTGCTGTGTCTGTCCCATTGCTGTGCCTGTCCCATTGCTGTGTCTGTCACATTGCTGTGCCTGTCCCATTGCTGTGTCTGTCCCATTGCTGTGCCCGTCCCATTGCTGTGCCTGTCACATTGCTGTGCCTGTCCCATTGCTGTGTCTGTCCCATTGCTGTGTCTGCCCCATTGCTGTGTCTGTCCCATTGCTGTGTCTGTCCCATTGCTGTGTCTGTCCCATGGCTGTGTCTGTCCCATTGCAGTGTCTGTCCCATTGCTCTGTCTGTTCCATTGCTGTGTCTGTCCCATTGCTGTGTCTGTCCCATGGCTGTGTCTGTCCCATTGCTGTGTCTGTCCCATTGCTGTGTCTGTCCCATGGCTGTGTCTGTCCCATTGCTGTGTCTGTCCCATTGCTGTGTCTGCCCCATTGCTGTGCGTGTCCCATTGCTGTGTCTGTCCCATTGCTGTGTCTGTCCCATGGCTGTGTCTGTCCCATTGCTGTGTCTGTCCCATTGCTGTGTCTGTCCCATGGCTGTGTCTGTCCCATTGCTGTGTCTGTCCCATTGCTGTGTCTGTCCCATGGCTGTGTCTGTCCCATTGCTGTGTCTGTCCCATTGCTGTGTCTGCCCCATTGCTGTGCGTGTCCCATTGCAGTGCCTGTCCCATTGCTGTGCCCGTCCCATTGCTGTGCCCGTCCCATTGCTGTGCCCGTCCCATTGCTGTGTCTGTCCCATTGCTGTGTCTGCCCCATTGCTGTGTCTCCCCCATTGCTGTGTCTGACCCATTGCTGTGTCTGTCCCATTGCTGTGTCTGCCCCATTGCTGTGTCTGTCCCATTGCTGTGTCTGTCCCATTGCTCTGTCTGTTCCATTGCTGTGTCTGTCACATTGCTGTGTCTGTCCCATTGCTGTGTCTGTCCCATTGCTGTGTCTGTCCCATTGCTGTGTCTGTCACATTGCTGTGCCTGTCCCATTGCTGTGTCTGTCCCATTGCTGTGTCTGTCCCATTGCTGTGCCTGTCCCATTGCTGTGTCTGCCCCATTGCTCTGTCTGTTCCATTGCTGTGTCTGTCCCATTGCTGTGTCTGTCCCATTACTGTGTCTGTCCCATTGCTGTGTCTGTCCCATTGCTGTGTCTGTCCCATTGCTGTGTCTGCCCCATTGCTGTGCCTGTCCCATTGCTGTGTCTGCCCCATTGCTCTGTCTGTTCCATTGCTGTGTCTGTCCCATTGCTGTGACTGTCCCATTGCTGTGCCCGTCCCATTGATGTGTCTGTCCCATTGCTGTGTCTGTCCCATTGCTGTGTCTGTCCCATTGCTGTGCCTGTCACATTGCTGTGCCTGTCCCATTGCTGTGTCTGTCCCATTGCTGTGTCTGCCCCATTGCTGTGTCTGTCCCATTGCTGTGTCTGTCCCATTGCTGTGTCTGTCCCATGGCTGTGTCTGTCCCATTGCTGTGTCTGCCTCATTGCTGTGTCTGTCCCACTGCTGTGTCTGTCACATTGCTGTGTCTGCCCCATTGCTGTGCGTGTCCCATTGCAGTGCCTGTCCCATTGCTGTGTCTGCCCCATTGCTGTGTCTGTCCCATTGCTGTGTCTGTCACATTGCAGTGCCTGTCCCATTGCTGTGCCTGCCTCATTGCTGTGTCTGTCCCATTGCTGTGTCTGTCACATTGCAGTGCCTGTCCCATTGCTGTGCCTGCCTCATTGCTGTGTCTGTCCCATTGCTGTGTCTGCCCCATTGCTGTGTCTGTCCCATTGCAGTGCCTGTCCCATTGCTGTGCCTGTCCCATTGCAGTGCCTGTCCCATTGCTGTGTCTGCCCCATTGCTGTGTCTGTCCCATTGCTGTGTCTGTCCCATTGCTGTGCCTGTCCCATTGCTGTGTCTGTCCCATTGCTGTGCCTGTCCCATTGCTGTGCCTGTCCCATTGCTGTGTCTGTCCCATTGCTGTGTCTGTCCCATTGATGTGTCTGTCCCATTGATGTGTCTGTCCCATTGATGTGCCCGCCTCATTGCTGTGTCTGCCCCATTGCTGTGTCTGTCCCATTGCTGTGTCTGTCACATTGCAGTGCCTGTCCCATTGCTGTGCCTGCCTCATTGCTGTGTCTGTCCCATTGCTGTGTCTGTCACATTGCAGTGCCTGTCCCATTGCTGTGCCTGTCCCATTGCTGTGTCTGTCCCATTGATGTGCCCGCCTCATGGATGTGTCTGTCCCATTGCTGTGCCCGCCTCATTGCTGTGTCTGTCCCATTGCTGTGTCTGTCCCATTGATGTGTCTGTCCCATTGCTGTGTCTGTCCCATTGCTGTGCCTGTCCCATTGCTGTGTCTGTCCCATTGCTGTGTCTGTCCCTTTGATGTGTCTGTCCCATTGCTGTGTCTGCCCCATTGCTGTGCCTGTCCCATTGCTGTGTCTGCCCCATTGCTGTGCCTGCCCCATTGCTGTGTCTGTCCCATTGCTGTGTCTGTCCCATTGCTGTGCCTGTCCCATTGCTGTGTCTGTCCCATTGCTGTGTCGGCCCCATTGCTGTGCCTGTCCCATTGCTGTGTCTGCCCCATTGCTGTGCCTGTCCCATTGCTGTGTCTGTCCCATTGCTGTGCGTGTCCCATTGCTGTGTCTGTCCCATTGCTGTGCCTGTCCCATTGCTGTGTCTGTCCCATTGCTGTGCCTGTCCCATTGCTGTGTCTGTCACATTGCTGTGCCTGTCCCATTGCTGTGTCTGTCCCATTGCTGTGCCCGTCCCATTGCTGTGCCTGTCACATTGCTGTGCCTGTCCCATTGCTGTGTCTGTCCCATTGCTGTGTCTGCCCCATTGCTGTGTCTGTCCCATTGCTGTGTCTGTCCCATTGCTGTGTCTGTCCCATGGCTGTGTCTGTCCCATTGCAGTGTCTGTCCCATTGCTCTGTCTGTTCCATTGCTGTGTCTGTCCCATTGCTGTGTCTGTCCCATGGCTGTGTCTGTCCCATTGCTGTGTCTGTCCCATTGCTGTGTCTGTCCCATGGCTGTGTCTGTCCCATTGCTGTGTCTGTCCCATTGCTGTGTCTGCCCCATTGCTGTGCGTGTCCCATTGCTGTGTCTGTCCCATTGCTGTGTCTGTCCCATGGCTGTGTCTGTCCCATTGCTGTGTCTGTCCCATTGCTGTGTCTGTCCCATGGCTGTGTCTGTCCCATTGCTGTGTCTGTCCCATTGCTGTGTCTGTCCCATGGCTGTGTCTGTCCCATTGCTGTGTCTGTCCCATTGCTGTGTCTGCCCCATTGCTGTGCGTGTCCCATTGCAGTGCCTGTCCCATTGCTGTGCCCGTCCCATTGCTGTGCCCGTCCCATTGCTGTGCCCGTCCCATTGCTGTGTCTGTCCCATTGCTGTGTCTGCCCCATTGCTGTGTCTCCCCCATTGCTGTGTCTGACCCATTGCTGTGTCTGTCCCATTGCTGTGTCTGCCCCATTGCTGTGTCTGTCCCATTGCTGTGTCTGTCCCATTGCTCTGTCTGTTCCATTGCTGTGTCTGTCACATTGCTGTGTCTGTCCCATTGCTGTGTCTGTCCCATTGCTGTGTCTGTCCCATTGCTGTGTCTGTCACATTGCTGTGCCTGTCCCATTGCTGTGTCTGTCCCATTGCTGTGTCTGTCCCATTGCTGTGCCTGTCCCATTGCTGTGTCTGCCCCATTGCTCTGTCTGTTCCATTGCTGTGTCTGTCCCATTGCTGTGTCTGTCCCATTACTGTGTCTGTCCCATTGCTGTGTCTGTCCCATTGCTGTGTCTGTCCCATTGCTGTGTCTGCCCCATTGCTGTGCCTGTCCCATTGCTGTGTCTGCCCCATTGCTCTGTCTGTTCCATTGCTGTGTCTGTCCCATTGCTGTGACTGTCCCATTGCTGTGCCCGTCCCATTGATGTGTCTGTCCCATTGCTGTGTCTGTCCCATTGCTGTGTCTGTCCCATTGCTGTGTCTGTCACATTGCTGTGTCTGTCCCATTGCTGTGCCTGTCCCATTGCTGTGTTTGCCCCATTGCTGCGCCCGTCCCATTGCTGTGTCTGTCCCATTGCTGTGCCTGTCCCATTGCTGTGCCCGTACCATTGATGTGTCTGTCCCATTGCTGTGCCCGCCTCATTGCTGTGTCTGTCCCATTGCTGTGCGCGTCCCATTGCTGTGTCTGTCCCATTTTTGTGCCCGCCTCATTGCTGTGTCTGTCCCATTGCTGTTCCCGTCCCATTGCTGTGCCTGTCCCATTGCTGTGTCTGCCCCATTGCTCTGTCTGTTCCATTGCTGTGTCTGTCCCATTGCTGTGCCCGTCCCATTGATGTGTCTGTCCCATTGCTGTGCCCGCCTCATTGCTGTGTCTGTCCCATTGTTGTGCCCATCCCATTGCTGTGCCTGTCCCATTGCTGTGTCTGCCCCATTGCTCTGTCTGTTCCATTGCTGTGTCTGTCACATTGCTGTGCCCGTCCCATTGCTGTGTCTGTCCCATTGCTGTGTCTGTCACATTGCAGTGTCTGCCCCATTGCTGTGTCTGTCCCATTGCAGAGCCTGTCCCATTGCTGTGTCTCCCCATTGCTGTGTCTGTCCCATTGCTGTGTCTGTCACATTGCTGTGTCTGCCCCATTGCTGTGCCTGTCCCATTGCTGTGTCTGTCCCATTGCTGTGTCTGTCACATTGCTGTGCCTGTCACATTGCTGTGCCTGTCCCATTGCTGTGTCTGTCCCATTGCTGTGTCTGTCCCATTGCTGTGCCTGTCCCATTGCTGTGTCTGTCCCATTGATGTGCCCGCCTCATTGATGTGTCTGTCCCATTGCTGTGCCCGTCCCATTGATGTGTCTGTCCCATTGCTGTGCCCGTCTCATTGCTGTGTCTGTCCCATTGCTGTGCCCGTTCCATTGATGTGCCCGTCCCATTGCTGTGCCCGTCCCATTGCTGTGTCTGCCCCATTGCTGTGTCTGCCCCATTGCTGTGTCTGTCCCATTGCTGTGTCTGTCCCATTGCTGTGTCTGCCCCATTGCTGTGTCTGTCCCATTGCTGTGTCTGCCCCATTGCTCTGTCTGATCCAATGCTGTGTCTGTCACATTGCTGTGTCTGTCCCATTGCTGTGTCTGTCCCATTGCTGTGTCTGTCCCATTGCTGTGTCTGTCCCATTGCTGAGCCTGTCCCATTGCTGTGTCTGCCCCATTGCTCTGTCTGTTCCATTGCTGTGTCTGTCCCATTGCTGTGTGTGTCCCATTGCTGTGTCTGTCCCATTGCTGTGTCTGTCCCATTGCTGTGTCTGTCCCATTGCTGTGTCTGCCCCATTGCTCTGTCTGTTCCATTGCTGTGTCTGTCCCATTGCTGTGTCTGTCCCACTGCTGTGTCTGTCACATTGCTGTGTCTGCCCCATTGCTGTGCGTGTCCCATTGCAGTGCCTGTCCCATTGCTGTGTCTGCCCCATTGCTGTGTCTGTCCCATTGCTGTGTCTGTCACATTGCAGTGCCTGTCCCATTGCAGTGCCTGTCCCATTGCTGTGCCTGTCCCATTGCTGTGTCTGCCCCATTGCTCTGTCTGTTCCATTGCTGTGTCTGTCACATTGCTGTGCCCGTCCCATTGCTGTGTCTGTCCCATTGCTGTGTCTGTCACATTGCAGTGTCTGCCCCATTGCTGTGTCTGTCCCATTGCAGAGCCTGTCCCATTGCTGTGTCTCCCCATTGCTGTGTCTGTCCCATTGCTGTGTCTGTCACATTGCTGTGTCTGCCCCATTGCTGTGCCTGTCCCATTGCTGTGTCTGTCCCATTGCTGTGTCTGTCACATTGCTGTGCCTGTCACATTGCTGTGCCTGTCCCATTGCTGTGTCTGTCCCATTGCTGTGTCTGTCCCATTGCTGTGCCTGTCCCATTGCTGTGTCTGTCCCATTGATGTGCCCGCCTCATTGATGTGTCTGTCCCATTGCTGTGCCCGTCCCATTGATGTGTCTGTCCCATTGCTGTGCCCGTCTCATTGCTGTGTCTGTCCCATTGCTGTGCCCGTTCCATTGATGTGCCCGTCCCATTGCTGTGCCCGTCCCATTGCTGTGTCTGCCCCATTGCTGTGTCTGCCCCATTGCTGTGTCTGTCCCATTGCTGTGTCTGTCCCATTGCTGTGTCTGCCCCATTGCTGTGTCTGTCCCATTGCTGTGTCTGTCCCATTGCTCTGTCTGATCCAATGCTGTGTCTGTCACATTGCTGTGTCTGTCCCATTGCTGTGTCTGTCCCATTGCTGTGTCTGTCCCATTGCTGTGTCTGTCCCATTGCTGAGCCTGTCCCATTGCTGTGTCTGCCCCATTGCTCTGTCTGTTCCATTGCTGTGTCTGTCCCATTGCTGTGTCTGTCCCATTGCTGTGTCTGTCCCATTGCTGTGTCTGTCCCATTGCTGTGTCTGCCCCATTGCTGTGTCTGTCCCATTGCTGTGTCTGTCCCATTGCTGTGTCTGTCCCATTGCTGTGTCTGTCCCATTGCTGAGCCTGTCCCATTGCTGTGTCTGCCCCATTGCTCTGTCTGTTCCATTGCTGTGTCTGTCCCATTGCTGTGTGTGTCCCATTGCTGTGTCTGTCCCATTGCTGTGTCTGTCCCATTGCTGTGTCTGTCCCATTGCTGTGTCTGCCCCATTGCTCTGTCTGTTCCATTGCTGTGTCTGTCACATTGCTGTGTCTGCCCCATTGCTGTGCGTGTCCCATTGCAGTGCCTGTCCCATTGCTGTGTCTGCCCCATTGCTGTGTCTGTCCCATTGCTGTGTCTGTCACATTGCAGTGCCTGTCCCATTGCAGTGCCTGTCCCATTGCTGTGTCTGCCCCATTGCTGTGCCTGTCCCATTGCAGTGCCTGTCCCATTGCTGTGTCTGCCTCATTGCTTTGTCTGTCCCATTGCTCTGTCTGTCCCATTGCTGTGTCTGTCACATTGCAGTGTCTGCCCCATTGCTGTGCCCGTCCCATTGCTGTGTCTGTCCCATTGCTGTGTCTGTCACATTGCATTGTCTGCCCCATTGCTGTGTCTGTCACATTGCTGTGTCTGCCCCATTGCTGTGTCTGTCCCATTGCTGTGTCTGTCACATTGCAGTGCCTGTCCCATTGCAGTGCCTGTCCCATTGCTGTGTCTGTCCCATTGCTGTGCCTGTCCCATTGCAGTGCCTGTCCCATTGCTGTGTCTGCCTCATTGCTGTGTCTGTCCCATTGCTGTGTCTGTCACATTGCAGTGTCTGCCCCATTGCTGTGTCTGTCCCATTGCAGTGCCTGTCCCATTGCTGTGCCTGTCCCATTGCAGTGCCTGTCCCATTGCTGTGTCTGCCCCATTGCTGTGTCTGTCCCATTGCTGTGTCTGTCCCATTGCTGTGCCCGTCCCATTGCTGTGTCTGTCCCATTGCTGTGTCTGTCCCATTGCTGTGTCTGCCCCATTGCTGTGTCTGGCCCATTGCTGTGCCCGTCCCATTGCTGTGCCCGTCCCATTGCTGTGTCTGTCCCATTGCTGTGTCTGCCCCATTGCTGTGTCTGCCCCATTGCTGTGTCTGACCCATTGCTGTGTCTGTCCCATTGCTGTGTCTGCCCCATTGCTGTGTCTGTCCCATTGCTGTGTCTGTCCCATTGCTCTGTCTGTTCCATTGCTGTGTCTGTCACATTGCTGTGTCTGTCCCATTGCTGTGTCTGTCCCATTGCTGTGTCTGTCCCATTGCTGTGTCTGTCACATTGCTGTGCCTGTCCCATTGCTGTGTCTGTCCCATTGCTGTGCCTGTCCCATTGCTGTGTCTGCCCCATTGCTCTGTCTGTTCCATTGCTGTGTCTGTCCCATTGCTGTGTCTGTCCCATTACTGTGTCTGTCCCATTGCTGTGTCTGTCCCATTGCTGTGTCTGTCCCATTGCTGTGTCTGCCCCATTGCTGTGCCTGTCCCATTGCTGTGTCTGCCCCATTGCTCTGTCTGTTCCATTGCTGTGTCTGTCCCATTGCTGTGACTGTCCCATTGCTGTGCCCGTCCCATTGATGTGTCTGTCCCATTGCTGTGTCTGTCCCATTGCTGTGTCTGTCCCATTGCTGTGTCTGTGACATTGCTGTGTCTGTCCCATTGCTGTGCCTGTCCCATTGCTGTGTCTGCCCCATTGCTGCGCCCGTCCCATTGCTGTGTCTGTCCCATTGCTGTGCCTGTCCCATTGCTCTGTATGTCCCATTGCTGTGCCCGTCCCATTGATGTGTCTGTCCCATTGCTGTGCCCGCCTCATTGCTGTGTCTGTCCCATTGCTGCGCCCGTCCCATTGCTGTGTCTGTCCCATTGCTGTGCCCGTCCCATTGATGTGTCTGTCCCATTGCTGTGCCCGCCTCATTGCTGTGTCTGTCCCATTGCTGCGCCCGTCCCATTGCTCTGTCTGTCCCATTGCTGTGCCCGTCCCATTGATGTGTCTGTCCCATTGCTGTGCCCGTCCCATTGATGTGTCTGTCCCATTGCTGTGCCCGCCTCATTGCTGTGTCTGTCCCATTGCTGTGCGCGTCCCATTGCTGTGTCTGTCCCATTGCTGTGCCCGCCTCATTGCTGTGTCTGTCCCATTGCTGTTCCCGTCCCATTGCTGTGCCTGTCCCATTGCTGTGTCTGCCCCATTGCTCTGTCTGTTCCATTGCTGTGTCTGTCCCATTGCTGTGCCCGTCCCATTGATGTGTCTGTCCCATTGCTGTGCCCGCCTCATTGCTGTGTCTGTCCCATTGTTGTGCCCATCCCATTGCTGTGCCTGTCCCATTGCTGTGTCTGCCCCATTGCTCTGTCTGTTCCATTGCTGTGTCTGTCACATTGCTGTGCCCGTCCCATTGCTGTGTCTGTCCCATTGCTGTGTCTGCCCCATTGCTGTGTCTGTCCCATTGCAGAGCCTGTCCCATTGCTGTGTCTCCCCATTGCTGTGTCTGTCCCATTGCTGTGTCTGTCACATTGCTGTGTCTGCCCCATTGCTGTGCCTGTCCCATTGCTGTGTCTGTCCCATTGCTGTGTCTGTCACATTGCTGTGCCTGTCACATTGCTGTGCCTGTCCCATTGCTGTGTCTGTCCCATTGCTGTGTCTGTCCCATTGCTGTGCCTGTCCCATTGCTGTGTCTGTCCCATTGATGTGCCCGCCTCATTGATGTGTCTGTCCCATTGCTGTGCCCGTCCCATTGATGTGTCTGTCCCATTGCTGTGCCCGTCTCATTGCTGTGTCTGTCCCATTGCTGTGCCCGTTCCATTGATGTGCCCGTCCCATTGCTGTGCCCGTCCCATTGCTGTGTCTGCCCCATTGCTGTGTCTGCCCCATTGCTGTGTCTGTCCCATTGCTGTGTCTGTCCCATTGCTGTGTCTGCCCCATTGCTGTGTCTGTCCCATTGCTGTGCCTGTCCCATTGCTCTGTCTGTTCCATTGCTGTGTCTGTCACATTGCTGTGTCTGTCCCATTGCTGTGTCTGTCCCATTGCTGTGTCTGTCCCATTGCTGTGTCTGTCCCATTGCTGAGCCTGTCCCATTGCTGTGTCTGCCCCATTGCTCTGTCTGTTCCATTGCTGTGTCTGTCCCATTGCTGTGTGTGTCCCATTGCTGTGTCTGTCCCATTGCTGTGTCTGTCCCATTGCTGTGTCTGTCCCATTGCTGTGTCTGCCCCATTGCTCTGTCTGTTCCATTGCTGTGTCTGTCCCATTGCTGTGCCTGTCCCATTGCTGTGTCTGCCCCATTGCTCTGTCTGTTCCATTGCTGTGTCTGTCCCATTGCTGTGCCTGTCCCATTGCTGTGTCTGCCCCATTGCTCTGTCTGTTCCATTGCTGTGTCTGTCCCATTGCTCTGTCTGTTCCATTGCTGTGTCTGTCACATTGCTGTGTCTGTCCCATTGCTGTGTCTGTCCCATTGCTGTGTCTGTCCCATTGCTGTGCCTGTCCCATTGCTGAGCCTGTCCCATTGCTGTGTCTGCCCCATTGCTCTGTCTGTTCCATTGCTGTGTCTGTCCCATTACTGTGTCTGTCCCATTGCTGTGCCTGTCCCATTGCTGTGTCTGCCCCATTGCTCTGTCTGTTCCATTGCTGTGTCTGTCCCATTGCTGTGTCTGTCCCATTGCTGTGTCTGTCCCATTGCTGTGCCCGTCCCATTGCTGTGCCTGTCCCATTGCTGTGTCTGTCCCATTGCTCTGTCTGTCCCATTGCTGTGTCTGCCCCATTTCTGTGTCTGTCCCATTGCTGTGTCTGCCCCATTGCTGTGTCTGTCCAATTGCTGTGTCTGTCCCATTGCTGTGTCTGTCACATTGATGTGTCTGTCCCATTGCTGTGTCTGTCACATTGCTGTGTCTGTCACATTGATGTGCCCGTCCCATTGCTGTGCCTGTCCCATTGCTGTGTCTGTCCCATTTCTCTGTCTGTCCCATTGCTGTGTCTGTCCCATTGCTGTGTCTGCCCCATTGCTGTGCCTGTCCCATTGCTGTGTCCGTCCCTTTGCTGTGTCTGTCCCATTGCTGTGCCTTCCTCATTGCTGTGCCTGTCCCATTGCTGTGTCTGTCCCATTGCTGTGTCTGCCCCATTGCTCTGTCTGTTCCATTGCTGTGTCTGTCACATTGCTGTGTCTGCCCCATTGCTGTGCGTGTCCCATTGCAGTGCCTGTCCCATTGCTGTGTCTGCCCCATTGCTGTGTCTGTCCCATTGCTGTGTCTGTCACATTGCAGTGCCTGTCCCATTGCAGTGCCTGTCCCATTGCTGTGTCTGCCCCATTGCTGTGCCTGTCCCATTGCAGTGCCTGTCCCATTGCTGTGTCTGCCTCATTGCTTTGTCTGTCCCATTGCTCTGTCTGTCCCATTGCTGTGTCTGTCACATTGCAGTGTCTGCCCCATTGCTGTGCCCGTCCCATTGCTGTGTCTGTCCCATTGCTGTGTCTGTCACATTGCAGTGTCTGCTCCATTGCTGTGTCTGTCACATTGCTGTGTCTGCCCCATTGCTGTGTCTGTCCCATTGCTGTGTCTGTCACATTGCAGTGCCTGTCCCATTGCAGTGCCTGTCCCATTGCTGTGTCTGTCCCATTGCTGTGCCTGTCCCATTGCAGTGCCTGTCCCATTGCTGTGTCTGCCTCATTGCTGTGTCTGTCCCATTGCTGTGTCTGTCACATTGCAGTGTCTGCCCCATTGCTGTGTCTGTCCCATTGCAGTGCCTGTCCCATTGCTGTGCCTGTCCCATTGCAGTGCCTGTCCCATTGCTGTGTCTGCCCCATTGCTGTGTCTGTCCCATTGCTGTGTCTGTCCCATTGCTGTGCCCGTCCCATTGCTGTGTCTGTCCCATTGCTGTGTCTGTCCCATTGCTGTGTCTGCCCCATTGCTGTGTCTGGCCCATTGCTGTGCCCGTCCCATTGCTGTGCCCGTCCCATTGCTGTGTCTGTCCCATTGCTGTGTCTGCCCCATTGCTGTGTCTGCCCCATTGCTGTGTCTGACCCATTGCTGTGTCTGTCCCATTGCTGTGTCTGCCCCATTGCTGTGTCTGTCCCATTGCTGTGTCTGTCCCATTGCTCTGTCTGTTCCATTGCTGTGTCTGTCACATTGCTGTGTCTGTCCCATTGCTGTGTCTGTCCCATTGCTGTGTCTGTCCCATTGCTGTGTCTGTCACATTGCTGTGCCTGTCCCATTGCTGTGTCTGTCCCATTGCTGTGCCTGTCCCATTGCTGTGTCTGCCCCATTGCTCTGTCTGTTCCATTGCTGTGTCTGTCCCATTGCTGTGTCTGTCCCATTACTGTGTCTGTCCCATTGCTGTGTCTGTCCCATTGCTGTGTCTGTCCCATTGCTGTGTCTGCCCCATTGCTGTGCCTGTCCCATTGCTGTGTCTGCCCCATTGCTCTGTCTGTTCCATTGCTGTGTCTGTCCCATTGCTGTGACTGTCCCATTGCTGTGCCCGTCCCATTGATGTGTCTGTCCCATTGCTGTGTCTGTCCCATTGCTGTGTCTGTCCCATTGCTGTGTCTGTGACATTGCTGTGTCTGTCCCATTGCTGTGCCTGTCCCATTGCTGTGTCTGCCCCATTGCTGCGCCCGTCCCATTGCTGTGTCTGTCCCATTGCTGTGCCTGTCCCATTGCTCTGTATGTCCCATTGCTGTGCCCGTCCCATTGATGTGTCTGTCCCATTGCTGTGCCCGCCTCATTGCTTTGTCTGTCCCATTGCTGCGCCCGTCCCATTGCTGTGTCTGTCCCATTGCTGTGCCCGTCCCATTGATGTGTCTGTCCCATTGCTGTGCCCGCCTCATTGCTGTGTCTGTCCCATTGCTGCGCCCGTCCCATTGCTCTGTCTGTCCCATTGCTGTGCCCGTCCCATTGATGTGTCTGTCCCATTGCTGTGCCCGTCCCATTGATGTGTCTGTCCCATTGCTGTGCCCGCCTCATTGCTGTGTCTGTCCCATTGCTGTGCGCGTCCCATTGCTGTGTCTGTCCCATTGCTGTGCCCGCCTCATTGCTGTGTCTGTCCCATTGCTGTTCCCGTCCCATTGCTGTGCCTGTCCCATTGCTGTGTCTGCCCCATTGCTCTGTCTGTTCCATTGCTGTGTCTGTCCCATTGCTGTGCCCGTCCCATTGATGTGTCTGTCCCATTGCTGTGCCCGCCTCATTGCTGTGTCTGTCCCATTGTTGTGCCCATCCCATTGCTGTGCCTGTCCCATTGCTGTGTCTGCCCCATTGCTCTGTCTGTTCCATTGCTGTGTCTGTCACATTGCTGTGCCCGTCCCATTGCTGTGTCTGTCCCATTGCTGTGTCTGCCCCATTGCTGTGTCTGTCCCATTGCAGAGCCTGTCCCATTGCTGTGTCTCCCCATTGCTGTGTCTGTCCCATTGCTGTGTCTGTCACATTGCTGTGTCTGCCCCATTGCTGTGCCTGTCCCATTGCTGTGTCTGTCCCATTGCTGTGTCTGTCACATTGCTGTGCCTGTCACATTGCTGTGCCTGTCCCATTGCTGTGTCTGTCCCATTGCTGTGTCTGTCCCATTGCTGTGCCTGTCCCATTGCTGTGTCTGTCCCATTGATGTGCCCGCCTCATTGATGTGTCTGTCCCATTGCTGTGCCCGTCCCATTGATGTGTCTGTCCCATTGCTGTGCCCGTCTCATTGCTGTGTCTGTCCCATTGCTGTGCCCGTTCCATTGATGTGCCCGTCCCATTGCTGTGCCCGTCCCATTGCTGTGTCTGCCCCATTGCTGTGTCTGCCCCATTGCTGTGTCTGTCCCATTGCTGTGTCTGTCCCATTGCTGTGTCTGCCCCATTGCTGTGTCTGTCCCATTGCTGTGCCTGTCCCATTGCTCTGTCTGTTCCATTGCTGTGTCTGTCACATTGCTGTGTCTGTCCCATTGCTGTGTCTGTCCCATTGCTGTGTCTGTCCCATTGCTGAGCCTGTCCCATTGCTGTGTCTGCCCCATTGCTCTGTCTGTTCCATTGCTGTGTCTGTCCCATTGCTGTGTGTGTCCCATTGCTGTGTCTGTCCCATTGCTGTGTCTGTCCCATTGCTGTGTCTGTCCCATTGCTGTGTCTGCCCCATTGCTCTGTCTGTTCCATTGCTGTGTCTGTCCCATTGCTGTGCCTGTCCCATTGCTGTGTCTGCCCCATTGCTCTGTCTGTTCCATTGCTGTGTCTGTCCCATTGCTGTGCCTGTCCCATTGCTGTGTCTGCCCCATTGCTCTGTCTGTTCCATTGCTGTGTCTGTCCCATTGCTCTGTCTGTTCCATTGCTGTGTCTGTCACATTGCTGTGTCTGTCCCATTGCTGTGTCTGTCCCATTGCTGTGTCTGTCCCATTGCTGTGCCTGTCCCATTGCTGAGCCTGTCCCATTGCTGTGTCTGCCCCATTGCTCTGTCTGTTCCATTGCTGTGTCTGTCCCATTACTGTGTCTGTCCCATTGCTGTGCCTGTCCCATTGCTGTGTCTGCCCCATTGCTCTGTCTGTTCCATTGCTGTGTCTGTCCCATTGCTGTGTCTGTCCCATTGCTGTGTCTGTCCCATTGCTGTGCCCGTCCCATTGCTGTGCCTGTCCCATTGCTGTGTCTGTCCCATTGCTCTGTCTGTCCCATTGCTGTGTCTGCCCCATTTCTGTGTCTGTCCCATTGCTGTGTCTGCCCCATTGCTGTGTCTGTCCAATTGCTGTGTCTGTCCCATTGCTGTGTCTGTCACATTGATGTGTCTGTCCCATTGCTGTGTCTGTCACATTGCTGTGTCTGTCACATTGATGTGCCCGTCCCATTGCTGTGCCTGTCCCATTGCTGTGTCTGTCCCATTTCTCTGTCTGTCCCATTGCTGTGTCTGTCCCATTGCTGTGTCTGCCCCATTGCTGTGCCTGTCCCATTGCTGTGTCCGTCCCTTTGCTGTGTCTGTCCCATTGCTGTGCCTTCCTCATTGCTGTGCCTGTCCCATTGCTGTGTCTGTCCCATTGCTGTGCCTGTCCCATTGCTGTGTCTGTCCCATTGCTGTGTCTGTCCCATTGCTGTGTCTGTCCCATTGCTGTGTCTGTCCCATTTCTCTGTCTGTCCCATTGCTGTGCCTGTCCCATTGCTGTGCCTGTCCCTTTGCTGTGTCTGTCCCATTGCTGTGCCTGCCTCATTTCTGTGCCTGTCCCATTGCTGTGTCTGTCCCATTGCTGTGCCTGTCCCATTGCTGTGTCTGTCCCATTGCTGTGTCTGTCCCATTGCTGTGTCTGTCCCATTGCTGTGTCTGCCCCATTGCTGTGTCTGTCCCATTGCTGTGTCTGTCCCATTGCTGTGCCTGTCCCATTGCTGTGCCTGTCCCATTGCTGTGTCTGTCCCATTGCTGTGTCTGTCCCATTGCTGTGGCTGTCCCATTGCTGTGTCTGTCCCATTGCTGTGTCTGTCCCATTGCTGTGCCTGTCCCATTGCTGTGTCTGTCCCATTGCTGTGTCTGTCCCATTGCTGTGTCTGTCCCATTGCTGCGTCTGTCCCATTGCTGAGCCCGTCCCATTGCTGTGTTTGTCCCATTGCTGTGTCTGTCCCATTGCTGTGTCTGTTCCATTGCCGTGCCTGTCCCATTGCTGTGCCCGCCTCATTGCTGTGTCTGTCCCATTGCTGTGCGCGTCCCATTGCTGTGTCTGTCCCATTGCTGTGCCCGCCTCATTGCAGTGTCTGTCCCATTGCTGTTCCCGTCCCATTGCTGTGCCTGTCCCATTGCTGTGTCTGCCCCATTGCTCTGTCTGTTCCATTGCTGTGTCTGTCCCATTGCTGTGCCCGTCCCATTGATGTGTCTGTCCCATTGCTCTGTCTGTCCCATTGCTGTGCCCGCCTCATTGCTGTGTCTGTCCCATTGTTGTGCCCATCCCATTGCTGTGCCTGTCCCATTGCTGTGTCTGCCCCATTGCTCTGTCTGTTCCATTGCTGTGTCTGTCACATTGCTGTGCCCTTCCCATTGCTGTGTCTGTCCCATTGCTGTGTCTGTCACATTGCAGTGTCTGCCCCATTGCTGTGTCTGTCCCATTGCAGAGCCTGTCCCATTGCTGTGTCTCCCCATTGCTGTGCCTGTCACATTGCTGTGCCTGTCCCATTGCTGTGTCTGTCCCATTGCTGTGTCTGTCCCATTGCTGTGCCTGTCCCATTGCTGTGTCTGTCCCATTGATGTGCCCGCCTCATTGATGTGTCTGTCCCATTGCTGTGCCCGTCCCATTGATGTGTCTGTCCCATTGCTGTGCCCGTCTCATTGCTGTGTCTGTCCCATTGCTGTGCCCGTTCCATTGATGTGCCCGTCCCATTGCTGTGCCCGTCCCATTGCTGTGTCTGCCCCATTGCTGTGTCTGCCCCATTGCTGTGTCTGTCCCATTGCTGTGTCTGTCCCATTGCTGTGTCTGCCCCATTGCTGTGTCTGTCCCATTGCTCTGTCTGTTCCATTGCTGTGTCTGTCACATTGCTGTGTCTGTCCCATTGCTGTGTCTGTCCCATTGCTGTGTCTGTCCCATTGCTGTGTCTGTCCCATTGCTGAGCCTGTCCCATTGCTGTGTCTGCCCCATTGCTCTGTCTGTTCCATTGCTGTGTCTGTCCCATTGCTGTGTGTGTCCCATTGCTGTGTCTGTCCCATTGCTGTGTCTGTCCCATTGCTGTGTCTGTCCCATTGCTGTGTCTGCCCCATTGCTCTGTCTGTTCCATTGCTGTGTCTGTCCCATTGCTGTGTCTGTCCCATTGCTGTGCCTGTCCCATTGCTGTGTCTGCCCCATTGCTCTGTCTGTTCCATTGCTGTGTCTGTCCCATTGCTCTGTCTGTTCCATTGCTGTGTCTGTCACATTGCTGTGTCTGTCCCATTGCTGTGTCTGTCCCATTGCTGTGTCTGTCCCATTGCTGTGCCTGTCCCATTGCTGAGCCTGTCCCATTGCTGTGTCTGCCCCATTGCTCTGTCTGTTCCATTGCTGTGTCTGTCCCATTACTGTGTCTGTCCCATTGCTGTGCCTGTCCCATTGCTGTGTCTGCCCCATTGCTCTGTCTGTTCCATTGCTGTGTCTGTCCCATTGCTGTGTCTGTCCCATTGCTGTGTCTGTCCCATTGCTGTGTCTGTCCCATTGCTGTGCCCGTCCCATTGCTGTGCCTGTCCCATTGCTGTGTCTGTCCCATTGCTCTGTCTGTCCCATTGCTGTGTCTGCCCCATTTCTGTGTCTGTCCCATTGCTGTGTCTGCCCCATTGCTGTGTCTGTCCAATTGCTGTGTCTGTCCCATTGCTGTGTCTGCCCCATTGCTGTGTCTGTCCCATTGCTGTGTCTGTCACATTGATGTGCCCGTCCCATTGCTGTGCCTGTCCCATTGCTGTGTCTGTCCCATTTCTCTGTCTGTCCCATTGCTGTGTCTGTCTCATTGCTGTGTCTGCCCCATTGCTGTGCCTGTCCCATTGCTGTGTCCGTCCCTTTGCTGTGTCTGTCCCATTGCTGTGCCTGCCTCATTGCTGTGCCTGTCCCATTGCTGTGCCTGTCCCGTTGCTGTGTCTGTCCCATTGCTGTGGCTGTCCCATTGCTGTGTCTGTCCCATTGCTGTGTCTGTCCCATTGCTGTGCCTGTCCCATTGCTGTGTCTGTCCCATTGCTGTGTCTGTCCCATTGCTGCGTCTGTCCCATTGCTGAGCCCGTCCCATTGCTGTGTTTGTCCCATTGCTGTGTCTGTCCCATTGCTGTGTCTGTTCCATTGCCGTGCCTGCCCCATTGCTGTGTCCGCCCCATTGCTGTGCCTGTCCCATTGCTGTGTCCGTCCCATTGCTGTGCCTGTCCCATTGCTCTGTCTGTCCCATTGCTCTGTCTGTTCCATTGCTGTGTCTGTCCCATTGCTGTGTCTGTCCCATTGCTTTGCCTGTCCCATTGCTGTGCCTGCCTCATTGCTGTGCCTGTCCCATTGCTGTGTCTGTCCCATTGCTGTGCCTGTCCCATTGCTGTGCCTGTCCCATTGCTGTGTCTGTTCCATTGCCGTGCCTGCCCCATTGCTGTGTCCGCCCCATTGCTGTGCCTGTCCCACTGCTGTGTCTGTCCCATTGCTGTGCCTGTCCCATTGCTCTGTCTGTCCCATTGCTGTGTCTGTCCCATTGCTGTGTCTGTCACATTGCTGTGCCCGTCCCATTGCTGTGTCTGTCCCATTGCTGTGCCCGCCTCATTGCTGTGTCTGTCCCATTGCTGTGCCTGTCCCATTGCTGTGTCTGTCACATTGCTGTGTCTGTCCCATTGCTGTGCCTGTCCCATTGCCGTGCCTGTCCCATTGCTGTGTCTGTCCCATTGCTGCGTCTGTCCCATTGCTGTGTCTGTCCCATTGCTGTGTCTGTCCCATTGCTGTGTCTGTCCCATTGCTGTGTCTGCCCCATTTCTGTGCCTGTCCCATTGCTGTGCCTGCCCCATTGCTGTGCCTGTCCCATTGCTGTGCGCGTCCCGTTACTGTGCCTGTCCCATTGCTGTGCCTGTCCGATTGCTGTGCCCGTCCCATTACTGTGCCTGTCCCATTGCTGTGCCTCTCCCATTGCTGTGTCTGTCCCATTGCTGTGCCCGTCCCATTGCTGTGTCTGTCCCATTGCTGTGTCTGTCCCATTGCTGTGTCTGTCCCGTTGCTGTGTCTGTCCCATTGCTGTGTCTGTTCCATTGCTGTGTCTGTCCCATTGCTGTGTCTGTCCCATTGCTGTGTCTGCCCCATTGCTGTGTCTGTCCCATTGCTGTGTCTGTCCCATTGCTGTGTCTGTTCCATTGCTGTGTCTGTCCCATTGCTGTGTCTGTCCCATTGCTGCGTCTGTCCCATTGCTGTGTCTGTCCCATTGCTGTGTCTGTCCCATTGCTGTGTCTGTCCCATTGCTGTGTCTGCCCCATTTCTGTGCCTGTCCCATTGCTGTGTCTGTCCCATTGCTGTGTCTGTCCCAGTGCTGTGCCTGTCCCATTGCTGTGCCTGTCCCATTGCTGTGCCTGTCCCATTGCTGTGCCTGTCCCATTGCTGTGCCTGCCCCATTGCTGTGCCTGTCCCATTGCTGTGCGCGTCCCGTTACTGTGCCTGTCGCATTGCTGTGCCTGTCCGATTGCTGTGCCCGTCCCATTACTGTGCCTGTCCCATTGCTGTGCCTCTCCCATTGCTGTGTCTGTCCCATGGCTGTGCCCGTCCCATTGCTGTGTCTGTCCCATTGCTGTGTCTGTCCCATTGCTGTGTCTGTCCCATTGCTGTGTCTGTCCCATTGCTGTGTCTGTTCCATTGCTGTGTCTGTCCCATTGCTGTGTCTGTCCCATTGCTGTGCCTGTCCCATTGCTGTGCCTGCCCCATTGCTGTGTCTGTCC
This sequence comes from Scyliorhinus torazame, assembly GCF_047496885.1. NCBI lineage: Eukaryota > Metazoa > Chordata > Chondrichthyes > Carcharhiniformes > Scyliorhinidae > Scyliorhinus > Scyliorhinus torazame. The sequence goes on along the minus strand of NC_092725.1, from coordinate 10,876,998 downwards.
CATTGCTGTGTCTGTCCCATTGCTGTGTCTGTCCCAGTGCTGTGCCTGTCCCATTGCTGTGCCTGTCCCATTGCTGTGCCTGTCCCATTGCTGTGCCTGTCCCATTGCTGTGTCTGTCCCATTGCTGTGCCTGTCCCATTGCTGTGTCTGTCCCATTGCTGTGCCTCTCCCATTGCTGTGTCTGTCCCATTGATGTGTCTGCCCCATTGCTGTGCCCGTCCCATTGCTGTGCCCGTCCCATTGCTGTGCCTGTCCCATTGCTGTGTCTGTCCCATTGCTGTGTCTGTCCCATTGCTGTGCCTGTCCCATTGCTGTGTCTGTCCCATTGCTGTGTCTGTCCCATTGCTGTGTCTGTCCCATTGCTGTGTCTGTCCCATTGCTGCGTCTGTCCCATTGCTGTGTCTGTTCCATTGCTGTGTCTGTCCCATTGCTGTGTCTGTCCCATTGCTGTGCCTGGTCCATTGCTGCGTCTGTCCCATTGCTGTGTCTGTCCCATTGCTGTGTCTGTCCCATTGCTGCGTCTGTCCCATTGCTGTGCCCGTCCCATTGCTGTGTCTGTCCCATCACTGCGTCTGTCCCATTGCTGTGTCTGTCCCATTGCTGTGCCTGTCCCATTGCTGTGTCTGTCCCATTGCTGTGTCTGTCCCATTGCTGTGCCTGGTCCATTGCTGCGTCTGTCCCATTGCTGTGTCTGTCCCATTGCTGTGTCTGTCCCATTGCTGCATCTGTCCCATTGCTGTGCCCGTCCCATTGCTGTGTCTGTCCCATCGCTGCGTCTGTCCCATTGCTGTGTCTGTCCCATTGCTGTGTCTGTCCCATTGCTGTGTCTGTCACATTGCTGTGTCTGTCCCATTGCTGTGTCTGTCCCATTGCTGAGTCTGTCCCATTGCTGTGTCTGTCCCATTGCTGTGCCTGTCCCATTGCAGTGTCTGTTCCATTGCTGCGTCTGTCCCATTGCAGTGTCTGCCCCATTGCTGTATCTGCCCCATTGCTGTGTCTGCCCCATTGCTGTGTCTGTAACATTGCTGTGCCTGTCCCATTGCTGTGTCTGTCCCATTGCTGTGTCTGTCACATTGCTGTGTCTGTTCCATTGCTGTGCCTGTTCCATTGCTGTGCCTGTCCCATTGCTGTGTATGTCCCATTGCTGTGCCTGTTCCATTGCTGTGTCTGTTCCATTGCTGTGTCTGTCACATTGCTGTGCCTGTCCCATTGCTGTGCCTGTACCATTGCTGTGTCTGTCCCATTGCTGTGTCTGTCCCATTGCTGTGTCTGTCCCATTGCTGTGTCTGCCCCATTGCTGTGTCTGTCCCATTGCTGTGCCTGTCCCATTGCTGTGTCTGCCCCATTGCTGTGTCTGTCCCATTGCTGTGCCTGTCCCATTGCTGTGTCTGCCCCATTGCTGTATCTGTCCCATTGCTGTGCCCGTCCCATTGCTGTGTCTGTCCCATTGCTCTGTCTGTTCCATTGCTGCGTCTGTCCCATTGCTGTGTCTGCCCCATTGCTGTGCCTGTCCCATTGCTGTGTCTGCCCCATTGCTGTATCTGTCCCATTGCTGTGCCCGTCCCATTGCTGTGTCTGTCCCATTGCTCTGTCTGTCCCATTGCTGTGCCCGTCCCATTGCTGTGCCTGTCCCATTGCTGTGCCTGTCCCATTGCTGTGTATGTCCCATTGCTCTGCCTGTCCCATTGCTGTGTCTGTCCCATTGCTCTGTCTGTCCCATTGCTGTGCCCGTCCCATTGCTGTGTCTGTCACACTGCTGTGTCTGCCCCATTGCTGTGTCTGCCCCATTGCTGTGTCTGCCCCATTGCTGTGCCTGTCCCATTGCTGTGTCTGTCCCATTGCTCTGTCTGTCCCATTGCTGTGTCTGTCCCATTGCTGTGTCTGTCCCATTGCTGTGTCTGTTCCATTGCTGTGTCTGTCCCATTGCTGTGTCTGTCCCATTGCTGTGTCTGTCCCATTGCTGTGCCCGCCTCATTGCTGTGTCTGTCCCATTGCTGTACCCGCCTTATTGCTGTGTCTGTCCCATTGCTGTGTCTGTCCCATTGCTGTGCCTGTCCCATTGCTCTGTCTGTCCCATTGCTCTGTCTGTCCCATTGCTGTGTCTGTCACATTGCTGTGTCTGTCCCATTGCTGTGTCTGTCCCATTGCTGTGCCTGTCCCATTGCTGTGCCCGTCCCATTGCTGTGTCTGTCCCATTGCTGTGTCTGTCCCATTGCTGTGTCTGTCCCATTGCTGTGTCTGTCCCATTGCTGTGTCTGTCCCATTGCTGTGTCTGTCCCATTGCTGTGTCTGTCCCAGTGCTGTGCCTGTCCCATTGCTGTGCCTGTCCCATTGCTGTGCCTGTCCCATTGCTGTGCCTGTCCCATTGCTGTGTCTGTCCCATTGCTGTGCCTGTCCCATTGCTGTGTCTGTCCCATTGCTGTGCCTCTCCCATTGCTGTGTCTGTCCCATTGATGTGTCTGCCCCATTGCTGTGCCCGTCCCATTGCTGTGCCCGTCCCATTGCTGTGTCTGTCCCATTGCTGTGCCCGTCCCATTGCTGTGTCTGTCACATTGCTGTGTCTGTCCCATTGCTGTGCCTGTCCCATTGCTGTGTCTGTCCCATTGCTGTGTCTGTCACATTGCTGTGTCTGTCCCATTGCTGCGTCTGTCCCATTGCTGTGTCTGTTCCATTGCTGTGTCTGTCCCATTGCTGTGTCTGTCCCATTGCTGTGCCTGGTCCATTGCTGCGTCTGTCCCATTGCTGTGTCTGTCCCATTGCTGTGTCTGTCCCATTGCTGCGTCTGTCCCATTGCTGTGCCCGTCCCATTGCTGTGTCTGTCCCATCGCTGCGTCTGTCCCATTGCTGTGTCTGTCCCATTGCTGTGCCTGTCCCATTGCTGTGTCTGTCCCATTGCTGTGTCTGTCCCATTGCTGTGTCTGTCCCATTGCTGTGTCTGTCCCATTGCTGTGCCTGTCCCATTGCTGTGTCTGTTCCATTGCTGCGTCTGTCCCATTGCAGTGTCTGCCCCATTGCTGTATCTGCCCCATTGCTGTGTCTGCCCCATTGCTGTGTCTGTCACATTGCTGTGCCTGTCCCATTGCTGTGTCTGTCCCATTGCTGTGTCTGTCACATTGCTGTGTCTGTTCCATTGCTGTGCCTGTTCCATTGCTGTGCCTGTCCCATTGCTGTGTATGTCCCATTGCTGTGCCTGTTCCATTGCTGTGTCTGTTCCATTGCTGTGTCTGTCACATTGCTGTGCCTGTCCCATTGCTGTGCCTGTACCATTGCTGTGTCTGTCCCATTGCTGTGTCTGTCCCATTGCTGTGTCTGTCCCATTGCTGTGTCTGCCCCATTGCTGTGTCTGTCCCATTGCTGTGCCTGTCCCATTGCTGTGTCTGCCCCATTGCTGTGTCTGTCCCATTGCTGTGCCTGTCCCATTGCTGTGTCTGCCCCATTGCTGTATCTGTCCCATTGCTGTGCCCGTCCCATTGCTGTGTCTGTCCCATTGCTCTGTCTGTTCCATTGCTGCGTCTGTCCCATTGCTGTGTCTGCCCCATTGCTGTGCCTGTCCCATTGCTGTGTCTGCCCCATTGCTGTATCTGTCCCATTGCTGTGCCCGTCCCATTGCTGTGTCTGTCCCATTGCTCTGTCTGTCCCATTGCTGTGCCCGTCCCACTGCTGTGCCTGTCCCATTGCTGTGCCTGTCCCATTGCTGTGTATGTCCCATTGCTCTGCCTGTCCCATTGCTGTGTCTGTCCCATTGCTCTGTCTGTCCCATTTATGAGTCTGTCCCATTGCTGTGCGTGTCCCATTGCTCTGCCTGTCCCATTGCTGTGTCTGTCCCATTGCTGTGTCTGTCCCATTGCTGTGCCCGTCCCATTGCTGTGTCTGTCACACTGCTGTGTCTGCCCCATTGCTGTGTCTGCCCCATTGCTGTGTCTGCCCCATTGCTGTGCCTGTCCCATTGCTGTGTCTGTCCCATTGCTCTGTCTGTCCCATTGCTGTGTCTGTCCCATTGCTGTGTCTGTCCCATTGCTGTGTCTGTTCCATTGCTGTGTCTGTCCAATTGCTGTGTCTGTCCCATTGCTGTGTCTGTCCCATTGCTGTGCCCGCCTCATTGCTGTGTCTGTCCCATTGCTGTACCCGCCTTATTGCTGTGTCTGTCCCATTGCTGTGTCTGTCCCATTGCTGTGCCTGTCCCATTGCTCTGTCTGTCCCATTGCTCTGTCTGTCCCATTGCTGTGTCTGTCACATTGCTGTGTCTGTCCCATTGCTGTGTCTGTCCCATTGCTGTGCCTGTCCCATTGCTGTGCCCGTCCCATTGCTGTGTCTGTCCCATTGCTGTGTCTGTCCCATTGCTGTGTCTGTCCCATTGCTGTGTCTGTCCCATTGCTGTGTCTGTCCCATTGCTGTGTCTGTCCCATTGCTGCGTCTGTCCCATTGCTGTGCCCATCCCATTGCTGTGTTTGTCCCATTGCTGTGTCTGCCCCATTGCTGTATCTGTCCCATTGCTGTGCCTGTCCCATTGCTGTGTCTGTTCCATTGCCGTGCCTGTCCCATTGCTGTGTCCGCCCCATTGCTGTGCCTGTCCCATTGCTGTGTCTGTCCCATTGCTGTGCCTGTCCCATTGCTCTGTCTGTCCCATTGCTGTGTCTGTACCATTGCTGTGTCTGTCCCATTGCTGTGCCTGCCTCATTGCTGTGCCTGTCCCATTGCTGTGTCTGTCCCATTGCCGTGCCTGTCCCATTACTGTGTCTGTCCCATTGCTCTGTCTGTTCCATTGCTGTGTCTGTCCCATTGCTGTGTCTGTCCCATTGCTGTGTCTGTCCCGTTGCTGTGCCTGTCCCATTGCTGTGTCTGTCCCGTTGCTGTGCCTGTCCCATTGCTGTGCGTGTCCCATTGCTGTGTCTGTCCCATTGCTGTGTCTGTCCCATTGCTGTGTCTGTCCCATTGCTGTGCCTGTCCCATTGCTGTGCCTGTCCCATTGCTGTGTCTGTCCCATTGCTGTGTCTGTCCCATTGCCGTGGATGTCCCATTGCTGTGTCTGTCCCATTGCTCTGTCTGTTCCATTGCTGTGTCTGTCCCATTGCTGTGTCTGTCCCAGTGCTGTGTCTGTCCCGTTGCTGTGCCTGTCCCATTGCTGTGTCTGTCCCGTTGCTGTGCCTGTCCCATTGCTGTGTTAGCCTCATTGCTGTGCCTGTCCCATTGCTGTGCCTGTCCCATTGCTGTGCCTGTCCCATTGCTGTGTCTGTCCCATTGCTGTGCCTGTCCCATTGCTGTGCCTGTCCCATTGCTGTGTCTGTCCCATTGCTGTGCCTGTCCCATTGCTGTGCCTGTCCCATTGCTGTGTCTGTCCCATTGCTGTGCCTGTCCCATTGCTGTGTCTGTCCCATTTCTGTGCCTGTCCCATAGCTGTGTCTGTCGCATTGCTGTGTCTGTCCCATTGCTGTGCCTGTCCCATTGCTGTGTCTGTTCCATTTCTGTGCCTGTCCCATAGCTGTGTCTGTCCCATTGCTGTGTCTGTCCCATTGCTGTGCCTGTCCCATTGCTGTGTCTGTCCCATTTCTGTGCCTGTCCCAAAAGCTGTGTCTGTTCCATTGCTGCGTCTGTCCCATTGCAGTGTCTTCCCCATTGCTGTATCTGCCCCATTGCTGTGTCTGCCCCATTGCTGTGTCTGTCACATTGCTGTGCCTGTCCCATTGCTGTGTCTGTCCCATTGCTGTGTCTGTCACATTGCTGTGTCTGTTCCATTGCTGTGTCTGTTCCATTGCTGTGCCTGTTCCATTGCTGTGCCTGTCCCATTGCTGTGTATGTCCCATTGCTGTGCCTGTTCCATTGCTGTGTCTGTTCCATTGCTGTGTCTGTCACATTGCTGTGCCTGTCCCATTGCTGTGCCTGTACCATTGCTGTGTCTGTCCCATTGCTGTGTCTGTCCCATTGCTGTGTCTGCCCCATTGCTGTGTCTGTCCCATTGCTGTGCCTGTCCCATTGCTGTGTCTGCCCCATTGCTGTGTCTGTCCCATTGCTGTGCCTGTCCCATTGCTGTGTCTGCCCCATTGCTGTATCTGTCCCATTGCTGTGCCCGTCCCATTGCTGTGTCTGTCCCATTGCTCTGTCTGTTCCATTGCTGCGTCTGTCCCATTGCTGTGTCTGCCCCATTGCTGTGCCTGTCCCATTGCTGTGTCTGCCCCATTGCTGTATCTGTCCCATTGCTGTGCCCGTCCCATTGCTGTGTCTGTCCCATTGCTCTGTCTGTCCCATTGCTGTGCCCGTCCCATTGCTGTGCCTGTCCCATTGCTGTGCCTGTCCCATTGCTGTGTATGTCCCATTGCTCTGCCTGTCCCATTGCTGTGTCTGTCCCATTGCTCTGTCTGTCCCATTTATGAGTCTGTCCCATTGCTGTGCATGTCCCATTGCTGTGCCTGTCCCATTGCTGTGTCTGTCCCATTGCTGTGTCTGTCCCATTGCTGTGCCCGTCCCATTGCTGTGTCTGTCACACTGCTGTGTCTGCCCCATTGCTGTGTCTGCCCCATTGCTGTGTCTGCCCCATTGCTGTGTCTGCCCCATTGCTGTGCCTGTCCCATTGCTGTGTCTGTCCCATTGCTGTGTCTGTCCCATTGCTGTGTCTGTCCCATTGCTGTGTCTGTTCCATTGCTGTGTCTGTCCCATTGCTGTGTCTGTCCCATTGCTGTGTCTGTCCCATTGCTGTGCCCGCCTCATTGCTGTGTCTGTCCCATTGCTGTACCCGCCTTATTGCTGTGTCTGTCCCATTGCTGTGTCTGTCCCATTGCTGTGCCTGTCCCATTGCTCTGTCTGTCCCATTGCTCTGTCTGTCCCATTGCTGTGTCTGTCACATTGCTGTGTCTGTCCCATTGCTGTGTCTGTCCCATTGCTGTGCCTGTCCCATTGCTGTGCCCGTCCCATTGCTGTGTCTGTCCCATTGCTGTGTCTGTCCCATTGCTGTGTCTGTCCCATTGCTGTGTCTGTCCCATTGCTGTGTCTGTCCCATTGCTGCGTCTGTCCCATTGCTGTGCCCATCCCATTGCTGTGTTTGTCCCATTGCTGTGTCTGTCCTATTGCTGTGTCTGTTCCATTGCCGTGCCTGTCCCATTGCTGTGTCCGCCCCATTGCTGTGCCTGTCCCATTGCTGTGTCTGTCCCATTGCTGTGCCTGTCCCATTGCTCTGTCTGTCCCATTGCTGTGTCTGTACCATTGCTGTGTCTGTCCCATTGCTGTGCCTGCCTCATTGCTGTGCCTGTCCCATTGCTGTGTCTGTCCCATTGCCGTGCCTGTCCCATTACTGTGTCTGTCCCATTGCTCTGTCTGTTCCATTGCTGTGTCTGTCCCATTGCTGTGTCTGTCCCATTGCTGTGTCTGTCCCGTTGCTGTGCCTGTCCCGTTGCTGTGCCTGTCCCATTGCTGTGTCTGTCCCGTTGCTGTGCCTGTCCCATTGCTGTGCCTGCCTCATTGCTGTGCCTGTCCCATTGCTGTGTCTGTCCCATTGCTGTGCCTGTCCCATTGCTGTGCCTGTCCCATTGCTGTGTCTGTCCCATTGCTGTGTCTGTCCCATTGCCGTGGATGTCCCATTGCTGTGTCTGTCCCATTGCTCTGTCTGTTCCATTGCTGTGTCTGTCCCATTGCTGTGTCTGTCCCAGTGCTGTGCCTGTCCCATTGCTGTGTCTGTCCCGTTGCTGTGCCTGTCCCATTGCTGTGTTAGCCTCATTGCTGTGCCTGTCCCATTGCTGTGCCTGTCCCATTGCTGTGCCTGTCCCATTGCTGTGTCTGTCCCATTGCTGTGCCTGTCCCATTGCTGTGCCTGTCCCATTGCTGTGCCTGTCCCATTGCTGTGCCTGTCCCATTGCTGTGTCTGTCCCATTGCTGTGCCTGTCCCATTGCTGTGTCTGTCCCATTTCTGTGCCTGTCCCATAGCTGTGTCTGTCCCATTGCTGTGTCTGTCCCATTGCTGTGCCTGTTCCATTGCTGTGTCTGTTCCATTTCTGTGCCTGTCCCATAGCTGTGTCTGTCCCATTGCTGTGTCTGTCCCATTACTGTGCCCGTCCCATTGCTCTGTCTGTCCCATTGCTGTGCCTGTCCCATTGCTGTGTCTGTCCCATTGCTGTGTCTGTCCCATTGCTGTGCCTGTCACATTGCTGTGCCTGTCCCATTGCTGTGTCTGTCCCATTGCTGTGCCTGTCCCATTGCTCTGTCTGTCCCATTGCTGTGTCTGTACCATTGCTGTGTCTGTCCCATTGCTGTGCCTGTCTCATTGCTGTGCCTGTCCCATTGCTGTGTCTGTCCCATTGCCGTGCCTGTCCCATTACTGTGTCTGTCCCATTGCTCTGTCTGTTCCATTGCTGTGTCTGTCCCATTGCTGTGTCTGTCCCATTGCTGTGTCTGTCCCGTTGCTGTGCCTGTCCCATTGCTGTGTCTGTCCCGTTGCTGTGCCTGTCCCATTGCTGTGCCTGCCTCATTGCTGTGCCTGTCCCATTGCTGTGTCTGTCCCATTGCTGTGCCTGTCCCATTGCTGTGCCTGTCCCATTGCTGTGTCTGCCCCATTGCTGTGTCTGTCCCATTTCTGTGCCTGTCCCATAGCTGTGTCTGTCCCATTGCTGTGTCTGTCCCATTGCTGTGCCTGTCCTTTGCTGTGCCTGCCCCATTGCTGTGTCTGTCCCATTGCTGTGTCTGTCCCATTGTTGTGCCTGTCCCATTGCTGTGCCTGTCCCATTGCTGTGTCTGTCCCATTGCTGTGTCTGTCCCATTGCTGTGTCTGTCCCATTGCTGTGCCCGACCCATTACTGTGCCTGTCCCATTGCTGTGCCTCTCCCATTGCTGTGTCTGTCCCATTGCTGTGTCTGTCCCATTGTTGTGCCTGTCCCATTGCTGTGACTGCATCATTGCTGTGACTGCATGATTGCTGTGTCTGTCACATTGCTGCGCCTGTCCCATTGCTGTGTCTGCCCCATTTCTGTGTCTGTCCCATTGCTGTGTCTGTCACATTGCTGTGCCTGTCCCATTGTTGTTCCTTTGCCATTGCTGTGCCTGTCCCATTGCTGTGTCTGTCCCATTGCTGTGTCTGTCCCATTGCTGTGTCTGTCCCATTGCTGTGCCCGTCCCATTGCTCTGTCTGTCCCATTGCTGTGTCTGTCCCATTGCTGTGTCTGTCCCATTGCTGTGCCTGTCCCATTGCTGTGCCTCTCCCATTGCTGTGTCTGTCCCATTGCTGTGTCTGTCCCATTGCTGTGCCTGTCCCATTGCTGTGTCTGTCCCTTTGCTGTCTCTGTCCCATTGCTGTGTCTGTCCCATTGCTGTGTCTGTCCCATTGCTGTGCCTGTCCCATTGCTGTGCCTGTTCCATTGCTTTGTCTGCCCCATTGCTGTGTCTGCCCCATTGCTGTGTCTGTTCCATTGCTTTGTCTGCCCCATTGCTGTGTCTGCCCCATTGCTGTGCCTGTCCCATTGCTATGCCTGTCCCATTGCTGTGTCTGTCCCATTGCTGTGTCTGTCCCATTGCTGTGTCTGTCCCTTTGCTGTCTCTGTCCCATTGCTGTGCCTGTCCCATTGCTGTGCCTGTTCCATTGCTTTGTCTGCCCCATTGCTGTGTCTGCCCCATTGCTGTGTCTGTTCCATTGCTTTGTCTGCCCCATTGCTGTGTCTGCCCCATTGCTGTACCTGTCCCATTGCTATGCCTGTCCCATTGCTGTGTCTGTCCCATTGCTGTGTCTGTCCCATTGCTGTGTCTGTCCCATTGCTGTGTCTGTCCCTTTACTGTCTCTGTCCCATTGCTGTGTCTGTCCCATTGCTGTGCCTGTTCCATTGCTTTGTCTGCCCCATTGCTGTGTCTGCCCCATTGCTGTGCCTGTCCCATTGCTATGCCTGTCCCATTGCTGTGCCTGTCCCATTGCTGTGCCTCTCCCATTGCTGTGTCTGCCCCATTGCTGTGCCTGTCCCATTGCTGTGCCTGTCCCATTGCTGTGTCTGCCCCATTGCTATGTCTGTCCCATTGCTGTGCCTGTCCCATTGCTGTGCCTGCCCCATTGCTGTGTCTGTCCCATTGCTGTGCCCGTCCCATTGCTGTGCCTGTCCCATTGCTGTGCCTGTCCCATTGCTGTGCCTGTCCCATTGCTGTGCCTGTCCCATTGCTGTCTCTGTCCCATTGCTGTGCCTGTCCCATTGCTGTGCCTGTCCCATTGCTGTGCCCGTCCCATTGCTGTGCCTGTCCCATTACTGCGTCTGTCCCATTGCTGTGTATGTCCCATTACTGTGCCTGTTCCATTGCTGTGTCTGTACCATTGCTGTGCCTGTCCCATTACTGTGCCTGTCCCATTGCTGTGCCTGTCCCAATGCTGTGCCTGTCCCATTGCTGTGCCTGTCCCATTGCTGTGTCTGTTCCATTGCTGTGCCTGTCCCATTGCTGTGCCTGTCCCATTGCTGTGTCTGCCCCATTTCTGTGTCTGTCCCATTGCTGTGTCTGTCCCATTGCTGTGTCTGTCCCATTGCTGTGCCTGTCCCATTACTGTGCCTGTCCCATTGCTGTGCCTCTCCCATTGCTGTGTCTGTCCCATTGCTGTGCCCGTCCCATTGCTGTGTCCGTCCCATTGCTGAGTCTGTCCCATTGCTGTGCTTGTCCCATTGCTGTGCCTGTCCCATTGCTGTGCCCGTCCCATTGCTGTGTCTGTCCCATTGCTGTGTCTGTTCCATTGCTGTGCCTGTCCCATTGCTGTGTCTGTCCCATTGCTGTGTCTGTCCCATTGCTGTGTCTGTCCCATTGCTGTGCCCGTCCCATTGCTGTGCCCGTCCCATTGCTGTGCCCGCCTCATTGCTGTGTCTGTCCCATTGCTGTGCCCGTCCCATAGCTGTGTCTGTCCCATTGCTGTGTCTGTTCCATTGCTGTGCCTGTCCCATTGCTGTGCCTGTCCCATTGCTGTGCCTGTCCCATTGCTGTGCCCGTCCCATTGCTGTGTCTGTCCCATTGCTGTGTCTGTTCCATTGCTGTGCCTGTCCCATTGCTGTGTCTGTCCCATTGCTGTGTCTGTCCCATTGCTGTGTCTGTCACATTGCTGTGCCTGTCCCATTGCTGTGTCTGTCCCATTGCTGTGTCTGTCCCATTGCTGTGTCTGTCCCATTGCTGCGTCTGTCACATTGCTGTGACTGCATCATTGCTGTGTCTGTCCCATTGCTGCGTCAGTCCCATTGCTGTGACTGCATCATTGCTGTGTCTGTCCCATTGCTGTGTCTGTCCCATTGCTGTGTCTGTCCCATTGCTGTGTCTGCCCCATTTCTGTGTCTGCCCCATTTCTGTGCCTGTCCCATTGCTGTGTCTGTCCCATTGCTGTGACTGCATCATTGCTGTGCCCGTCCCATTGCTGTGTCTGTCCCATCGCTCTGTCTGTCCCATTGCTGCGTCTGTCCCATTGCTGTGACTGCATCATTGCTGTGTCTGTCCCATTGCTGTGACTGCATCATTGCTGTGTCTGTCCCATTGCTGCGTCTGTCCCATTGCTGTGACTGCATAATTGCTGTGTCTGTCCCATTGCGGTGTCTGTCCCATTGCTGTGCCTGTCCCTTTGCTGTGTCCGCCTCATTTCTGTGTCTGCCCCATTTCTGTGCCTGTCCATTTTCTGTGCCTGTCCCATTGCTGTGTCCGACCCATTTCTGTGTCTCCCCCATTTCTGTGTCTGCCCCATTTCTGTGCCTGTCCATTTGCTGTGCCTGTTCCATTGCTGTGTCTGTCCCATTGCTGTGTCTGTCACATTGCTGTGTCTGCCCCATTGCTGTGCCCGTCCCACTGCTGTGCCTGTTCCATTGCTGTGCCTGTCCCATTGCTGTGTCTGTCCCATTTCTGTGCCTGTTCCATTACTGTGCCTGTCCGCTTGCTGTGTCTGTCCCATTGCTGTGTCTGTCCCATTGCTGTGCCTGTCCCATTGCTGTGCCTGTGCCATTGCTGTGTCTGTCCCATTGCTGTGTCTGTCCCATTACTGTGCATGTCCCATTGCTGTGCCTGTCCCATTGCTGTGTCTGTCCCATTACTGTGCCCGTCCCATTGCTCTGTCTGTCCCATTGCTGTGCCCGTCCCATTGCTGTGTCTGTCCCATTGCTGTGTCTGTCCCATTGCTGTGCGTGTCCCATTGCTGTGCCTGTCCCATTGCTGTGCCTGTCCCATTGCTGTGTCTGTCCCATTGCTGTGTCTGTCCCATTGCTGTGCCTGTCACATTGCTGTGTCTGTCCCATTGCTGTGTCTGTCCCATTACTGTGCCCGTCCCATTGCTCTGTCTGTCCCATTGCTGTGCCTGTCCCATTGCTGTGTCTGTCCCATTGCTGTGTCTGTCCCATTGCTGTGCGTGTCCCATTGCTTTGCCTGTCCCATTGCTATGTCTGTCCCATTGCTGTGTCTGTCCCATTGCTGTGCCTGTCACATTGCTGAGTCTGTCCCATTGCTGTGTCTGCCTCATTGCTGTGTCTGTCCCATTGCTGTGTCTGTCCCATTGCTGTGCCTGTCCCATTGCTGTGTCTGTCCCATTGCTGTGTCTGTCCCATTGCTGTGTCTGTCCCATTGCTGTGTCTGTTCCATTGCTGTGTCTGTCCCATTGCTGTGCCCGTCCCATTGCTGTGTCTGTCCCATTGCTGTGCCCGTCCCAATGCTGTGTCTGTCCCATTGCTGTGTCTGTCCCATTGCTGTGTCTCCCCCATTTCTGTGTCTGTCCCATTGCTCTGTCTGTCACATTGCTGTGCCTGTCCCATTGCTGTGCCTGTCACATTGCTGTGCCCGTCCCATTGCTGTGCCTGTGCCATTGCTGTGCCTTTCCCATTTCTGTGTCTGTCCCATTGCTGTGCCTGTCCCATTGCTGTGTCTGTCCCATTGCTGTGTCTGTCCCATTGCTGTGTCTCCCCCATGTCTGTGTCTGTCCCATTGCTGTGTCTGTCCCATTGCTGTGTCTCCCCCATGTCTGTGTCTGTCCCATTGCTGTGCCCGTCCCAATGCTGTGTCTGTCCCATTGCTGTGTCTGTCCCATTGCTGTGTCTCCCCCATTTCTGTGTCTGTCCCATTGCTGTGTCTGTCCCATTGCTGTGTCTGTCCCATTGCTGTGTCTCCCCCATTTCTGTGTCTGTCCCATTGCTGTGTCTGTCCCATTGCTGTGCCCGTCCCAATGCTGTGTCTGTCCCATTGCTGTGTCTGTCCCATTGCTGTGTCTCCCCCATTTCTGTGTCTGTCCCATTGCTGTGTCTGTCCCATTGCTGTGTCTGTCCCATTGCTGTGTCTGTCACATTGCTGTGCCTGTCCCATTGCTGTGCCTGTCACATTGCTGTGCCCGTCCCATTGCTGTGCCTGTGCCATTGCTGTGCCTTTCCCATTTCTGTGTCTGTCCCATTGCTGTGCCTGTCCCATTGCTGTGCCTGTGCCATTGCTGTGTCTGTCCCATTGCTGTGTCTGTCCCATTACTGTGCCTGTCCCATTGCTGTGCCTGTCCCATTGCTGTGTCTGTCCCATTACTGTGCCCGTCCCATTGCTCTGTCTGTCCCATTGCTGTGCCTGTCCCATTGCTGTGCCCGTCCCATTGCTGTGCCCGTCCCATTGCTGTGTCTGTCCCATTGCTGTGTCTGTCCCATTGCTGTGCGTGTCCCATTGCTGTGTCTGTCACATTGCTGTGCCTGTCCCATTGTTGTTCCTTTGCCATTGCTGTGCCTGTCCCATTGCTGTGTCTGTCCCATTGCTGTGTCTGTCCCATTGCTGTGTCTGTCCCATTGCTGTGCCCGTCCCATTGCTCTGTCTGTCCCATTGCTGTGTCTGTCCCATTGCTGTGTCTGTCCCATTGCTGTGCCTGTCCCATTGCTGTGCCTCTCCCATTGCTGTGTCTGTCCCATTGCTGTGTCTGTCCCATTGCTGTGCCTGTCCCATTGCTGTGTCTGTCCCTTTGCTGTCTCTGTCCCATTGCTGTGTCTGTCCCATTGCTGTGTCTGTCCCATTGCTGTGCCTGTCCCATTGCTGTGCCTGTTCCATTGCTTTGTCTGCCCCATTGCTGTGTCTGCCCCATTGCTGTGTCTGTTCCATTGCTTTGTCTGCCCCATTGCTGTGTCTGCCCCATTGCTGTGCCTGTCCCATTGCTATGCCTGTCCCATTGCTGTGTCTGTCCCATTGCTGTGTCTGTCCCATTGCTGTGTCTGTCCCTTTGCTGTCTCTGTCCCATTGCTGTGCCTGTCCCATTGCTGTGCCTGTTCCATTGCTTTGTCTGCCCCATTGCTGTGTCTGCCCCATTGCTGTGTCTGTTCCATTGCTTTGTCTGCCCCATTGCTGTGTCTGCCCCATTGCTGTACCTGTCCCATTGCTATGCCTGTCCCATTGCTGTGTCTGTCCCATTGCTGTGTCTGTCCCATTGCTGTGTCTGTCCCATTGCTGTGTCTGTCCCTTTACTGTCTCTGTCCCATTGCTGTGTCTGTCCCATTGCTGTGCCTGTTCCATTGCTTTGTCTGCCCCATTGCTGTGTCTGCCCCATTGCTGTGCCTGTCCCATTGCTATGCCTGTCCCATTGCTGTGCCTGTCCCATTGCTGTGCCTCTCCCATTGCTGTGTCTGCCCCATTGCTGTGCCTGTCCCATTGCTGTGCCTGTCCCATTGCTGTGTCTGCCCCATTGCTATGTCTGTCCCATTGCTGTGCCTGTCCCATTGCTGTGCCTGCCCCATTGCTGTGTCTGTCCCATTGCTGTGCCCGTCCCATTGCTGTGCCTGTCCCATTGCTGTGCCTGTCCCATTGCTGTGCCTGTCCCATTGCTGTGCCTGTCCCATTGCTGTCTCTGTCCCATTGCTGTGCCTGTCCCATTGCTGTGCCTGTCCCATTGCTGTGCCCGTCCCATTGCTGTGCCTGTCCCATTACTGCGTCTGTCCCATTGCTGTGTATGTCCCATTACTGTGCCTGTTCCATTGCTGTGTCTGTACCATTGCTGTGCCTGTCCCATTACTGTGCCTGTCCCATTGCTGTGCCTGTCCCAATGCTGTGCCTGTCCCATTGCTGTGCCTGTCCCATTGCTGTGTCTGTTCCATTGCTGTGCCTGTCCCATTGCTGTGCCTGTCCCATTGCTGTGTCTGCCCCATTTCTGTGTCTGTCCCATTGCTGTGTCTGTCCCATTGCTGTGTCTGTCCCATTGCTGTGTCTGCCCCATTGCTGTGCCTGTCCCATTGCTGTGCCTGTCCCATTGCTGTGTCTGCCCCATTGCTATGTCTGTCCCATTGCTGTGCCTGTCCCATTGCTGTGCCTGCCCCATTGCTGTGTCTGTCCCATTGCTGTGCCCGTCCCATTGCTGTGCCTGTCCCATTGCTGTGCCTGTCCCATTGCTGTGCCTGTCCCATTGCTGTGCCTGTCCCATTGCTGTCTCTGTCCCATTGCTGTGCCTGTCCCATTGCTGTGCCTGTCCCATTGCTGTGCCCGTCCCATTGCTGTGCCTGTCCCATTACTGCGTCTGTCCCATTGCTGTGTATGTCCCATTACTGTGCCTGTTCCATTGCTGTGTCTGTACCATTGCTGTGCCTGTCCCATTACTGTGCCTGTCCCATTGCTGTGCCTGTCCCAATGCTGTGCCTGTCCCATTGCTGTGCCTGTCCCATTGCTGTGTCTGTTCCATTGCTGTGCCTGTCCCATTGCTGTGCCTGTCCCATTGCTGTGTCTGCCCCATTTCTGTGTCTGTCCCATTGCTGTGTCTGTCCCATTGCTGTGTCTGTCCCATTGCTGTGCCTGTCCCATTACTGTGCCTGTCCCATTGCTGTGCCTCTCCCATTGCTGTGTCTGTCCCATTGCTGTGCCCGTCCCATTGCTGTGTCCGTCCCATTGCTGAGTCTGTCCCATTGCTGTGCTTGTCCCATTGCTGTGCCTGTCCCATTGCTGTGCCCGTCCCATTGCTGTGTCTGTCCCATTGCTGTGTCTGTTCCATTGCTGTGCCTGTCCCATTGCTGTGTCTGTCCCATTGCTGTGTCTGTCCCATTGCTGTGTCTGTCCCATTGCTGTGCCCGTCCCATTGCTGTGCCCGTCCCATTGCTGTGCCCGCCTCATTGCTGTGTCTGTCCCATTGCTGTGCCCGTCCCATAGCTGTGTCTGTCCCATTGCTGTGTCTGTTCCATTGCTGTGCCTGTCCCATTGCTGTGCCTGTCCCATTGCTGTGCCTGTCCCATTGCTGTGCCCGTCCCATTGCTGTGTCTGTCCCATTGCTGTGTCTGTTCCATTGCTGTGCCTGTCCCATTGCTGTGTCTGTCCCATTGCTGTGTCTGTCCCATTGCTGTGTCTGTCACATTGCTGTGCCTGTCCCATTGCTGTGTCTGTCCCATTGCTGTGTCTGTCCCATTGCTGTGTCTGTCCCATTGCTGCGTCTGTCACATTGCTGTGACTGCATCATTGCTGTGTCTGTCCCATTGCTGCGTCAGTCCCATTGCTGTGACTGCATCATTGCTGTGTCTGTCCCATTGCTGTGTCTGTCCCATTGCTGTGTCTGTCCCATTGCTGTGCCTGCCCCATTTCTGTGTCTGCCCCATTTCTGTGCCTGTCCCATTGCTGTGTCTGTCCCATTGCTGTGACTGCATCATTGCTGTGCCCGTCCCATTGCTGTGTCTGTCCCATCGCTCTGTCTGTCCCATTGCTGCGTCTGTCCCATTGCTGTGACTGCATCATTGCTGTGTCTGTCCCATTGCTGTGACTGCATCATTGCTGTGTCTGTCCCATTGCTGCGTCTGTCCCATTGCTGTGACTGCATAATTGCTGTGTCTGTCCCATTGCGGTGTCTGTCCCATTGCTGTGCCTGTCCCTTTGCTGTGTCCGCCTCATTTCTGTGTCTGCCCCATTTCTGTGCCTGTCCATTTTCTGTGCCTGTCCCATTGCTGTGTCCGACCCATTTCTGTGTCTCCCCCATTTCTGTGTCTGCCCCATTTCTGTGCCTGTCCATTTGCTGTGCCTGTTCCATTGCTGTGTCTGTCCCATTGCTGTGTCTGTCACATTGCTGTGTCTGCCCCATTGCTGTGCCCGTCCCACTGCTGTGCCTGTTCCATTGCTGTGCCTGTCCCATTGCTGTGTCTGTCCCATTTCTGTGCCTGTTCCATTACTGTGCCTGTCCGCTTGCTGTGTCTGTCCCATTGCTGTGTCTGTCCCATTGCTGTGCCTGTCCCATTGCTGTGCCTGTGCCATTGCTGTGTCTGTCCCATTGCTGTGTCTGTCCCATTACTGTGCATGTCCCATTGCTGTGCCTGTCCCATTGCTGTGTCTGTCCCATTACTGTGCCCGTCCCATTGCTCTGTCTGTCCCATTGCTGTGCCCGTCCCATTGCTGTGTCTGTCCCATTGCTGTGTCTGTCCCATTGCTGTGCGTGTCCCATTGCTGTGCCTGTCCCATTGCTGTGCCTGTCCCATTGCTGTGTCTGTCCCATTGCTGTGTCTGTCCCATTGCTGTGCCTGTCACATTGCTGTGTCTGTCCCATTGCTGTGTCTGTCCCATTACTGTGCCCGTCCCATTGCTCTGTCTGTCCCATTGCTGTGCCTGTCCCATTGCTGTGTCTGTCCCATTGCTGTGTCTGTCCCATTGCTGTGCGTGTCCCATTGCTTTGCCTGTCCCATTGCTATGTCTGTCCCATTGCTGTGTCTGTCCCATTGCTGTGCCTGTCACATTGCTGAGTCTGTCCCATTGCTGTGTCTGCCTCATTGCTGTGTCTGTCCCATTGCTGTGCCTGTCCCATTGCTGTGTCTGTCCCATTGCTGTGTCTGTCCCATTGCTGTGTCTGTCCCATTGCTGTGTCTGTTCCATTGCTGTGTCTGTCCCATTGCTGTGCCCGTCCCATTGCTGTGTCTGTCCCATTGCTGTGCCCGTCCCAATGCTGTGTCTGTCCCATTGCTGTGTCTGTCCCATTGCTGTGTCTCCCCCATTTCTGTGTCTGTCCCATTGCTCTGTCTGTCACATTGCTGTGCCTGTGCCATTGCTGTGCCTGTCCCATTGCTGTGCCTGTGCCATTGCTGTGCCTTTTCCATTGCTGTGTCTGTCCCATTGCTGTGCCTGTCCCATTGCTGTGTCTGTCCCATTGCTGTGTCTGTCCCATTGCTGTGTCTCCCCCATGTCTGTGTCTGTCCCATTGCTCTGTCTGTCACATTACTGTGCCTGTCCCATTGCTGTGCCTGTCCCATTGCTGTGTCTGTCCCATTGCTGTGTCTGTCCCATTGCTGTGCCTGTCCCATTGCTGTGCCTGTCCCATTGCTGTGTCTGTCCCATTACTGTGCCCGTCCCATTGCTCTGTCTGTCCCATTGCTGTGCCTGTCCCATTGCTGTGCCCGTCCCATTGCTGTGCCCGTCCCATTGCTGTGTCTGTCCCATTGCTGTGTCTGTCCCATTGCTGTGCGTGTCCCATTGCTGTGTCTGTCCCATTGCTGTGCCCGTCCCATTGATGTGTCTGTCCCATTGCTGTGTCTGTCCCATTGCTGTGCCTGTCACATTGCTGTGTCTGTCCCATTGCTGTGTCTGTCCCATTGCTGTGCCTGTCACATTGCTGTGTCTGTCCCATTGCTGTGTCTGTCCCATTACTGTGCCCGTCCCATTGCTCTGTCTGTCCCATTGCTGTGCCTGTCCCATTGCTGTGCCTGTCCCATTGCTGTGTCTTTCGCATTGCTGTGTCTGTCCCATTGCTGTGCGTGTCCCATTGCTGTGCCTGTCCCATTGCTGTGCCTGTCCCATTGCTGTGTCTGTCCCATTGCTGTTTCTGTCCCATTGCTGTGCCTGTCACATTGCTGTGTCTGTCCCATTGCTCTGTCTGTCCCATTGCTGTGCCTGTCCCATTGCTGTGTCTGTCCCATTGCTGTGTCTGTCCCACTGCTGTGCCTGTCACATTGCTGTGTCTGTCCCATTGCTGTGTCTGTCCCATTGCTGTGTCTGTCCCATTGCTGTGCCTGTCCCATTGCTGTGTCTGTTCCATTGCTGTGTCAGTTCCATTGCTGTATCTGTCCCATTGCTGTGCCCGTCCCATTGCTGTGTCTGCCCCATTGCTGTGTTTGTCCCTTTGCTGTGTCTGTCCCATTGCTGTGTCTGTCCCATTGCTGTGTCTGTCCCATTGCTGTGTCTGTCCCATTGCTGTGTCTGTTCCATTGCCGTGCCTGTCCCATTGCCGTGTCTACCCCATTGCTGTGTCTGTCCCATTGCTGTGCCTGTCCCATTGCTGTGTCTGCCCCATTGCTGTGTCTGTCCCATTGCTGTGTCTGTCCCATTGCTGTGCCCGTCCCATTGCTGTGCCTATCCCATTGCTGTGTCTGTCCCATTGCTGTGTCTGCCCCATTGCTGTGCCTGTCCCATTGCTGTGCCTGCCCCATTGCTGTGCCTGTCCCATTGCTGTGCCTCTCCCATTGCTGTGTCTGTCCCATTGCTGTGTCTGTCCCATTGCTGTGTCTGTCCCATTTCTGTGCCTGTCTCATTGCTGTGCCTGTCCCATTGCTGCGTCTGTCCCATTGCTGTGTATGTCCCATTACTGTGCCTGTTCCATTGCTGTGTCTGTACCATTGCTGTGCCTGTCCCATTACTGTGCCTGTCCCATTGCTGTGCCTGTCCCAATGCTGTGCCTGTCCCATTCCTGTGCCTGTCCCATTGCTGTGTCTGTTCCATTGCTGTGACTGTCCCATTGCTGTGCCTGTCCCATTGCTGTGTCTGTCCCATTGCTGTGTCTGTCCCATTTCTGTGCCTGTCCCATAGCTGTGTCTGTCCCATTGCTGTGTCTGTCCCATTGCTGTGCCTGTCCTTTGCTGTGCCTGCCCCATTGCTGTGTCTGTCCCATTGCTGTGTCTGTCCCATTGATGTGCCTGTCCCATTGCTGTGCCTGTCCCATTGCTGTGTCTGTCCCATTGCTGTGTCTGTCCCATTGCTGTGTCTGTCCCATTGCTGTGCCCGACCCATTACTGTGCCTGTCCCATTGCTGTGCCTCTCCCATTGCTGTGTCTGTCCCATTGCTGTGTCTGTCCCATTGTTGTGCCTGTCCCATTGCTGTGACTGCATCATTGCTGTGACTGCATGATTGCTGTGTCTGTCACATTGCTGCGCCTGTCCCATTGCTGTATCTGCCCCATTTCTGTGTCTGTCCCATTGCTGTGTCTGTCACATTGCTGTGCCTGTCCCATTGTTGTTCCTTTGCCATTGCTGTGCCTGTTCCATTGCTGTGTCTGTCCCATTGCTGTGCCCGTCCCATTGCTGTGTCTGTCCCATTGCTGTGTCTGTCCCATTGCTGTGCCCGTCCCATTGCTCTGTCTGTCCCATTGCTGTGTCTGTCCCATTGCTGTGTCTGTCCCATTGCTGTGCCTGTCCCATTGCTGTGCCTCTCCCATTGCTGTGTCTGTCCCATTGCTGTGTCTGTCCCATTGCTGTGTCTGTCCCATTGCTGTGTCTGTCCCTTTGCTGTCTCTGTCCCATTGCTGTGCCTGTCCCATTGCTGTGCCTGTTCCATTGCTTTGTCTGCCCCATTGCTGTGTCTGCCCCATTGCTGTGTCTGTTCCATTGCTTTGTCTGCCCCATTGCTGTGTCTGCCCCATTGCTGTGCCTGTCCCATTGCTATGACTGTC
This sequence comes from Scyliorhinus torazame, assembly GCF_047496885.1. Taxonomy (NCBI): domain Eukaryota; kingdom Metazoa; phylum Chordata; class Chondrichthyes; order Carcharhiniformes; family Scyliorhinidae; genus Scyliorhinus; species Scyliorhinus torazame. The sequence continues at coordinate 10,856,464 of NC_092725.1, read as the reverse complement.
CCATTGCTGTGTCTGTCCCATTGCTGTGTCTGTCCCATTGCTGTGTCTGTCCCTTTGCTGTCTCTGTCCCATTGCTGTGCCTGTCCCATTGCTGTGCCTGTTCCATTGCTTTGTCTGCCCCATTGCTGTGTCTGCCCCATTGCTGTGTCTGTTCCATTGCTTTGTCTGCCCCATTGCTGTGTCTGCCCCATTGCTGTACCTGTCCCATTGCTATGCCTGTCCCATTGCTGTGTCTGTCCCATTGCTGTGTCTGTCCCATTGCTGTGTCTGTCCCATTGCTGTGTCTGTCCCTTTACTGTCTCTGTCCCATTGCTGTGTCTGTCCCATTGCTGTGCCTGTTCCATTGCTTTGTCTGCCCCATTGCTGTGTCTGCCCCATTGCTGTGCCTGTCCCATTGCTATGCCTGTCCCATTGCTGTGCCTGTCCCATTGCTGTGCCTCTCCCATTGCTGTGTCTGCCCCATTGCTGTGCCTGTCCCATTGCTGTGCCTGTCCCATTGCTGTGTCTGCCCCATTGCTATGTCTGTCCCATTGCTGTGCCTGTCCCATTGCTGTGCCTGCCCCATTGCTGTGTCTGTCCCATTGCTGTGCCCGTCCCATTGCTGTGCCTGTCCCATTGCTGTGCCTGTCCCATTGCTGTGCCTGTCCCATTGCTGTCTCTGTCCCATTGCTGTGCCTGTCCCATTGCTGTGCCCGTCCCATTGCTGTGCCTGTCCCATTACTGCGTCTGTCCCATTGCTGTGTATGTCCCATTACTGTGCCTGTTCCATTGCTGTGTCTGTACCATTGCTGTGCCTGTCCCATTACTGTGCCTGTCCCATTGCTGTGCCTGTCCCAATGCTGTGCCTGTCCCATTGCTGTGCCTGTCCCATTGCTGTGTCTGTTCCATTGCTGTGCCTGTCCCATTGCTGTGCCTGTCCCATTGCTGTGTCTGCCCCATTTCTGTGTCTGTCCCATTGCTGTGTCTGTCCCATTGCTGTGTCTGTCCCATTGCTGTGCCTGTCCCATTACTGTGCCTGTCCCATTGCTGTGCCTCTCCCGTTGCTGTGTCTGTCCCATTGCTGTGCCCGTCCCATTGCTGTGTCCGTCCCATTGCTGAGTCTGTCCCATTGCTGTGCTTGTCCCATTGCTGTGCCTGTCCCATTGCTGTGCCCGTCCCATTGCTGTGTCTGTCCCATTGCTGTGTCTGTTCCATTGCTGTGCCTGTCCCATTGCTGTGTCTGTCCCATTGCTGTGTCTGTCCCATTGCTGTGCCCGTCCCATTGCTGTGCCCGTCCCATTGCTGTGCCCGCCTCATTGCTGTGTCTGTCCCATTGCTGTGCCCGTCCCATAGCTGTGTCTGTCACATTGCTGTGCCTGTCCCATTGCTGTGTCTGTCCCATTGCTGTGTCTGTCCCATTGCTGTGTCTGTCCCATTGCTGCGTCAGTCCCATTGCTGTGACTGCATCATTGCTGTGTCTGTCCCATTGCTGTGTCTGTCCCATTGCTGTGTCTGTCCCATTGCTGTGTCTGCCCCATTTCTGTGTCTGCCCCATTTCTGTGCCTGTCCCATTGCTGTGTCTGTCCCATTGCTGTGACTGCATCATTGCTGTGCCCGTCCCATTGCTGTGTCTGTCCCATCGCTCTGTCTGTCCCATTGCTGCGTCTGTCCCATTGCTGTGACTGCATCATTGCTGTGTCTGTCCCATTGCTGTGACTGCATCATTGCTGTGTCTGTCCCATTGCTGCGTCTGTCCCATTGCTGTGACTGCATAATTGCTGTGTCTGTCCCATTGCGGTGTCTGTCCCATTGCTGTGCCTGTCCCTTTGCTGTGTCCGCCTCATTTCTGTGTCTGCCCCATTTCTGTGCCTGTCCATTTTCTGTGCCTGTCCCATTGCTGTGTCCGACCCATTTCTGTGTCTCCCCCATTTCTGTGTCTGCCCCATTGCTGTGTCTGCCCCATTGCTGTGTCTGTTCCATTGCTTTGTCTGCCCCATTGCTGTGTCTGCCCCATTGCTGTACCTGTCCCATTGCTGTGTCTGTCCCATTGCTGTGTCTGTCCCATTGCTGTGTCTGTCCCATTGCTGTGTCTGTCCCTTTACTGTCTCTGTCCCATTCCTGTGTCTGTCCCATTGCTGTGCCTGTTCCATTGCTTTGTCTGCCCCATTGCTGTGTCTGCCCCATTGCTGTGCCTGTCCCATTGCTATGCCTGTCCCATTGCTGTGCCTGTCCCATTGCTGTGCCTCTCCCATTGCTGTGTCTGCCCCATTGCTGTGCCTGTCCCATTGCTGTGCCTGTCCCATTGCTGTGTCTGCCCCATTGCTATGTCTGTCCCATTGCTGTGCCTGTCCCATTGCTGTGCCTGCCCCATTGCTGTGTCTGTCCCATTGCTGTGCCCGTCCCATTGCTGTGCCTGTCCCATTGCTGTGCCTGTCCCATTGCTGTGCCTGTCCCATTGCTGTGCCTGTCCCATTGCTGTCTCTGTCCCATTGCTGTGCCTGTCCCATTGCTGTGCCCGTCCCATTGCTGTGCCTGTCCCATTACTGCGTCTGTCCCATTGCTGTGTATGTCCCATTACTGTGCCTGTTCCATTGCTGTGTCTGTACCATTGCTGTGCCTGTCCCATTACTGTGCCTGTCCCATTGCTGTGCCTGTCCCAATGCTGTGCCTGTCCCATTGCTGTGCCTGTCCCATTGCTGTGTCTGTTCCATTGCTGTGCCTGTCCCATTGCTGTGCCTGTCCCATTGCTGTGTCTGCCCCATTTCTGTGTCTGTCCCATTGCTGTGTCTGTCCCATTGCTGTGTCTGTCCCATTGCTGTGCCTGTCCCATTACTGTGCCTGTCCCATTGCTGTGCCTCTCCCATTGCTGTGTCTGTCCCATTGCTGTGCCCGTCCCATTGCTGTGTCCGTCCCATTGCTGAGTCTGTCCCATTGCTGTGCTTGTCCCATTGCTGTGCCTGTCCCATTGCTGTGCCCGTCCCATTGCTGTGTCTGTCCCATTGCTGTGTCTGTTCCATTGCTGTGCCTGTCCCATTGCTGTGTCTGTCCCATTGCTGTGTCTGTCCCATTGCTGTGTCTGTCCCATTGCTGTGCCCGTCCCATTGCTGTGCCCGTCCCATTGCTGTGCCCGCCTCATTGCTGTGTCTGTCCCATTGCTGTGCCCGTCCCATAGCTGTGTCTGTCACATTGCTGTGCCTGTCCCATTGCTGTGTCTGTCCCATTGCTGTGTCTGTCCCATTGCTGTGTCTGTCCCATTGCTGTGTCTGTCACATTGCTGTGCCTGTCCCATTTCTGTGCCTGTCCCATTGCTGTGTCTGTCCCATTGCTGTGACTGCATCATTGCTGTGCCCGTCCCATTGCTGTGTCTGTCCCATCGCTCTGTCTGTCCCATTGCTGCGTCTGTCCCATTGCTGTGACTGCATCATTGCTGTGTCTGTCCCATTGCTGTGACTGCATAATTGCTGTGTCTGTCCCATTGCGGTGTCTGTCCCATTGCTGTGCCTGTCCCTTTGCTGTGTCCGCCTCATTTCTGTGTCTGCCCCATTTCTGTGCCTGTCCATTTTCTGTGCCTGTCCCATTGCTGTGTCCGACCCATTTCTGTGTCTCCCCCATTTCTGTGTCTGCCCCATTTCTGTGCCTGTCCATTTGCTGTGCCTGTTCCATTGCTGTGTCTGTCCCATTGCTGTGTCTGTCACATTGCTGTGTCTGCCCCATTGCTGTGCCCGTCCCACTGCTGTGCCTGTTCCATTGCTGTGCCTGTCCCATTGCTGTGTCTGTCCCATTTCTGTGCCTGTTCCATTACTGTGCCTGTCCGCTTGCTGTGTCTGTCCCATTGCTGTGTCTGTCCCATTGCTGTGCCTGTCCCATTGCTGTGCCTGTGCCATTGCTGTGTCTGTCCCATTGCTGTGTCTGTCCCATTACTGTGCATGTCCCATTGCTGTGCCTGTCCCATTGCTGTGTCTGTCCCATTACTGTGCCCGTCCCATTGCTCTGTCTGTCCCATTGCTGTGCCTGTCCCATTGCTGTGCCCGTCCCATTGCTGTGCCCGTCCCATTGCTGTGTCTGTCCCATTGCTGTGTCTGTCCCATTGCTGTGCGTGTCCCATTGCTGTGCCTGTCCCATTGCTGTGTCTGTCCCATTGCTGTGTCTGTCCCATTGCTGTGCCTGTCCCATTGCTGTGTCTGTCCCATTGCTGTGCGTGTCCCATTGCTGTGTCTGTCCCATTGCTGTGTCTGTCCCATTGCTGTGCGTGTCCCATTGCTGTGCCTGTCCCATTGCTGTGTCTGTCCCATTGCTGTGTCTGTCCCATTACTGTGCCCGTCCCATTGCTCTGTCTGTCCCATTGCTGTGCCTGTCCCATTGCTGTGCCTGTCCCATTGCTGTGTCTGTCCCATTGCTGTGTCTGTCCCATTGCTGTGCGTGTCCCATTGCTTTGCCTGTCCCATTGCTATGTCTGTCCCATTGCTGTGTCTGTCCCATTGCTGTGCCTGTCACATTGCTGTGTCTGTCCCATTGCTGTGTCTGCCTCATTGCTGTGTCTGTCCCATTGCTGTGTCTGTCCCATTGCTGTGCCTGTCCCATTGCTGTGTCTGTTCCATTGCTGTGTCTGTCACATTGCTGTGCCTGTCCCATTGCTGTGCCTGTGCCATTGCTGTGTCTGTCCCATTTCTGTGTCTGTCCCATTGCTGTGCCTGTGCCATTGCTGTGTCTGTCCCATTGCTGTGCCTGTGCCATTGCTGTGTCTCCCCCATTTCTGTGTCTGTCCCATTGCTCTGTCTGTCACATTGCTGTGCCTGTGCCATTGCTGTGCCTGTGCCATTGCTGTGTCTGTCCCATTTCTGTGTCTGTCCCATTGCTGTGCCTGTGCCATTGCTGTGCCTGTCCCATTGCTGTGCCTGTGCCATTGCTGTGCCTTTCCCATTGCTGTGTCTGTCCCATTGCTGTGCCTGTCCCATTGCTGTGTCTGTCCCATTGCTGTGTCTGTCCCATTGCTGTGTCTCCCCCATGTCTGTGTCTGTCCCATTGCTGTGTCTGTCACATTACTGTGCCTGTCCCATTGCTGTGCCTGTGCCATTGCTGTGTCTGTCCCATTGCTGTGTCTGTCCCATTGCTGTGTCTGTCCCATTACTGTGCCTGTCCCATTGCTGTGCCTGTCCCATTGCTGTGTCTGTCCCATTACTGTGCCCGTCCCATTGCTCTGTCTGTCCCATTGCTGTGCCTGTCCCATTGCTGTGCCCGTCCCATTGCTGTGCCCGTCCCATTGCTGTGTCTGTCCCATTGCTGTGTCTGTCCCATTGCTGTGCGTGTCCCATTGCTGTGTCTGTCCCATTGCTGTGCCCGTCCCATTGATGTGTCTGTCCCATTGCTGTGTCTGTCCCATTGCTGTGCCTGTCCCATTGCTGTGTCTGTCCCATTGCTGTGTCTGTACCATTGCTGTGCCTGTCACATTGCTGTGTCTGTCCCATTGCTGTGTCTGTCCCATTACTATGCCCGTCCCATTGCTCTGTCTGTCCCATTGCTGTGCCTGTCCCATTGCTGTGCCTGTCCCATTGCTGTGTCTTTCCCATTGCTGTGTCTGTCCCATTGCTGTGCGTGTCCCATTGCTGTGCCTGTCCCATTGCTGTGCCTGTCCCATTGCTGTGTCTGTCCCATTGCTGTTTCTGTCCCATTGCTGTGCCTGTCACATTGCTGTGTCTGTCCCATTGCTCTGTCTGTCCCATTGCTGTGCCTGTCCCATTGCTGTGTCTGTCCCATTGCTGTGTCTGTCCCACTGCTGTGCCTGTCACATTGCTGTGTCTGTCCCATTGCTGTGTCTGTCCCATTGCTGTGTCTGTCCCATTGCTGTGCCTGTCCCATTGCTGTGTCTGTTCCATTGCTGTGTCAGTTCCATTGCTGTATCTGTCCCATTGCTGTGCCCGTCCCATTGCTGTGTCTGCCCCATTGCTGTGTTTGTCCCTTTGCTGTGTCTGTCCCATTGCTGTGTCTGTCCCATTGCTGTGTCTGTCCCATTGCTGTGTCTGTCCCATTGCTGTGTCTGTTCCATTGCCGTGCCTGTCCCATTGCCGTGTCTGCCCCATTGCTGTGTCTGTCCCATTGCTGTGCCTGTCCCATTGCTGTGTCTGCCCCATTGCTGTGTCTGTCCCATTGCTGTGTCTGTCCCATTGCTGTGCCCGTCCCATTGCTGTGCCTGTCCCATTGCTGTGTCTGTCCCATTGCTGTGTCTGCCCCATTGCTGTGCCTGTCCCATTGCTGTGCCTGCCCCATTGCTGTGCCTGTCCCATTGCTGTGCCTCTCCCATTGCTGTGTCTGTCCCATTGCTGTGTCTGTCCCATTGCTGTGTCTGTCCCATTTCTGTGCCCGTCCCATTGCTGTGCCTGTCCCATTGCTGCGTCTGTCCCATTGCTGTGTATGTCCCATTACTGTGCCTGTTCCATTGCTGTGTCTGTACCATTGCTGTGCCTGTACCATTACTGTGCCTGTCCCATTGCTGTGCCTGTCCCAATGCTGTGCCTGTCCCATTCCTGTGCCTGTCCCATTGCTGTGTCTGTTCCATTGCTGTGACTGTCCCATTGCTGTGCCTGTCCCATTGCTGTGCCTGTCCCATTGCTGTGTCTGTCCCATTTCTGTGCCTGTCCCATAGCTGTGTCTGTCCCATTGCTGTGTCTGTCCCATTGCTGTGCCTGTCCTTTGCTGTGCCTGCCCCATTGCTGTGTCTGTCCCATTGCTGTGTCTGTCCCATTGTTGTGCCTGTCCCATTGCTGTGCCGGTCCCATTGCTGTGTCTGTCCCATTGCTGTGTCTGTCCCATTGCTGTGCCCGACCCATTACTGTGCCTGTCCCATTGCTGTGCCTCTCCCATTGCTGTGTCTGTCCCATTGCTGTGTCTGTCCCATTGTTGTGCCTGTCCCATTGCTGTGACTGCATCATTGCTGTGACTGCATGATTGCTGTGTCTGTCACATTGCTGCGCCTGTCCCATTGCTGTGTCTGCCCCATTTCTGTGTCTGTCCCATTGCTGTGTCTGTCACATTGCTGTGCCTGTCCCATTGTTGTTCCTTTGCCATTGCTGTGCCTGTCCCATTGCTGTGTCTGTCCCATTGCTGTGCCCGTCCCATTGCTGTGCCCGTCACATTGCTGTGTCTGTCCCATTGCTGTGTCTGTCCCATTGCTGTGCCCGTCCCATTGCTCTGTCTGTCCCATTGCTGTGTCTGTCCCATTGCTGTGTCTGTCCCATTGCTGTGCCTGTCCCATTGCTGTGCCTCTCCCATTGCTGTGTCTGTCCCATTGCTGTGTCTGTCCCATTGCTGTGTCTGTCACATTGCTGTGTCTGTCCCTTTGCTGTCTCTGTCCCATTGCTGTGCCTGTCCCATTGCTGTGCCTGTTCCATTGCTTTGTCTGCCCCATTGCTGTGTCTGCCCCATTGCTGTGTCTGTTCCATTGCTTTGTCTGCCCCATTGCTGTGTCTGCCCCATTGCTGTGCCTGTCCCATTGCTATGCCTGTCCCATTGCTGTGTCTGTCCCATTGCTGTGTCTGTCCCATTGCTGTGTCTGTCCCTTTGCTGTCTCTGTCCCATTGCTGTGCCTGTCCCATTGCTGTGCCTGTTCCATTGCTTTGTCTGCCCCATTGCTGTGTCTGCCCCATTGCTGTGTCTGTTCCATTGCTTTGTCTGCCCCATTGCTGTGTCTGCCCCATTGCTGTACCTGTCCCATTGCTATGCCTGTCCCATTGCTGTGTCTGTCCCATTGCTGTGTCTGTCCCATTGCTGTGTCTGTCCCATTGCTGTGTCTGTCCCTTTACTGTCTCTGTCCCATTGCTGTGTCTGTCCCATTGCTGTGCCTGTTCCATTGCTTTGTCTGCCCCATTGCTGTGTCTGCCCCATTGCTGTGCCTGTCCCATTGCTATGCCTGTCCCATTGCTGTGCCTGTCCCATTGCTGTGCCTCTCCCATTGCTGTGTCTGCCCCATTGCTGTGCCTGTCCCATTGCTGTGTCTGCCCCATTGCTATGTCTGTCCCATTGCTGTGCCTGTCCCATTGCTGTGCCTGCCCCATTGCTGTGCCCGTCCCATTGCTGTGCCCGTCCCATTGCTGTGCCTGTCCCATTGCTGTGCCTGTCCCATTGCTGTGCCTGTCCCATTGCTGTGCCTGTCCCATTGCTGTGCCTGTCCCATTGCTGTGCCCGTCCCATTGCTGTGCCTGTCCCATTACTGCGTCTGTCCCATTGCTGTGTATGTCCCATTACTGTGCCTGTTCCATTGCTGTGTCTGTACCATTGCTGTGCCTGTCCCATTACTGTGCCTGTCCCATTGCTGTGCCTGTCCCAATGCTGTGCCTGTCCCATTGCTGTGCCTGTCCCATTGCTGTGTCTGTTCCATTGCTGTGCCTGTCCCATTGCTGTGCCTGTCCCATTGCTGTGTCTGCCCCATTTCTGTGTCTGTCCCATTGCTGTGTCTGTCCCATTGCTGTGTCTGTCCCATTGCTGTGCCTGTCCCATTACTGTGCCTGTCCCATTGCTGTGCCTCTCCCATTGCTGTGTCTGTCCCATTGCTGTGCCCGTCCCATTGCTGTGTCCGTCCCATTGCTGAGTCTGTCCCATTGCTGTGCTTGTCCCATTGCTGTGCCTGTCCCATTGCTGTGCCCGTCCCATTGCTGTGTTTGTCCCATTGCTGTGTCTGTTCCATTGCTGTGCCTGTCCCATTGCTGTGTCTGTCCCATTGCTGTGTCTGTCCCATTGCTGTGTCTGTCCCATTGCTGTGCCCGTCCCATTGCTGTGCCCGTCCCATTGCTGTGCCCGCCTCATTGCTGTGTCTGTCCCATTGCTGTGCCCGTCCCATAGCTGTGTCTGTCACATTGCTGTGCCTGTCCCATTGCTGCATCTGTCACATTGCTGTGTCTGTCCCATTGCTGTGTCTGTCCCATTGCTGTGTCTGCCTCATTGCTGTGTCTGTCCCATTGCTGTGTCTGTCCCATTGCTGTGTCTGTCCCATTGCTGTGGCTGTCCCATTGCTGTGTCTGTCCCATTGATGTGTCAGTCCCATTGCTGTGCCTGTCCCATTGCTGTGTCTGTCCCATTGCTGTGTCTGTCCCATTGCTGTGTCTGTCCCATTGCTGTGCCCGTCCCATTGCTGTGCCCGTCCCATTGCTGTGCCCGCCTCATTGCTGTGTCTGTCCCATTGCTGTGCCCGTCCCATAGCTGTGTCTGTCACATTGCTCTGCCTGTCCCATTGCTGTGTCTGTCCCATTGCTGTGGCTGTCCCATTGCTGTGTCTGTCCCATTGCTGTGTCTGTCCCATTGCTGCATCTGTCACATTGCTGTGTCTGTCCCATTGCTGTGTCTGTCCCATTGCTGTGCCTGTCCCATTGCTGTGTCTGTCCCATTGCTGTGACTGCATCATTGCTGTGTCTGTCCCATTGCTGCGTCAGTCCCATTGCTGTGACTGCATCATTGCTGTGTCTGTCCCATTGCTGTGTCTGTCCCATTGCTGTGCCTGTCCCATTGCTGTGTCTGCCCCATTTCTGTGTCTGCCCCATTTCTGTGCCTGTCCCATTGCTGTGTCTGTCCCATTGCTGTGACTGCATCATTGCTGTGCCCGTCCCATTGCTGTGTCTGTCCCATCGCTCTGTCTGTCCCATTGCTGCGTCTGTCCCATTGCTGTGACTGCATCATTGCTGTGTCTGTCCCATTGCTGTGACTGCATCATTGCTGTGTCTGTCCCATTGCTGCGTCTGTCCCATTGCTGTGACTGCATAATTGCTGTGTCTGTCCCATTGCGGTGTCTGTCCCATTGCTGTGCCTGTCCCTTTGCTGTGTCCGCCTCATTTCTGTGTCTGCCCCATTTCTGTGCCTGTCCATTTTCTGTGCCTGTCCCATTGCTGTGTCCGACCCATTTCTGTGTCTCCCCCATTTCTGTGTCTGCCCCATTTCTGTGCCTGTCCATTTGCTGTGCCTGTTCCATTGCTGTGTCTGTCCCATTGCTGTGTCTGTCACATTGCTGTGTCTGCCCCATTGCTGTGCCCGCCTCATTGCTGTGTCTGTCCCATTGCTGTGCCCGTCCCATAGCTGTGTCTGTCACATTGCTGTGCCTGTCCCATTGCTGTGTCTGTCCCATTGCTGTGTCTGTCCCATTGCTGTGTCTGTCCCATTGCTGCATCTGTCACATTGCTGTGGCTGTCCCATTGCTGTGCCTGTCCCATTGCTGTGTCTGCCCCATTGCTGTGCCCGTCCCATAGCTGTGTCTGTCACATTGCTGTGGCTGTCCCATTGCTGTGTCTGTCCCATTGCGGTGTCTGTCCCATTGCTGTGCCTGTCCCTTTGCTGTGTCCGCCTCATTTCTGTGTCTGCCCCATTTCTGTGCCTGTCCATTTTCTGTGCCTGTCCCATTGCTGTGTCCGACCCATTTCTGTGTCTCCCCCATTTCTGTGTCTGCCCCATTTCTGTGCCTGTCCATTTGCTGTGCCTGTTCCATTGCTGTGTCTGTCCCATTGCTGTGTCTGTCACATTGCTGTGTCTGCCCCATTGCTGTGCCCGTCCCACTGCTGTGCCTGTTCCATTGCTGTGCCTGTCCCATTGCTGTGTCTGTCCCATTTCTGTGCCTGTTCCATTACTGTGCCTGTCCGCTTGCTGTGTCTGTCCCATTGCTGTGTCTGTCCCATTGCTGTGCCTGTCCCATTGCTGTGCCTGTGCCATTGCTGTGTCTGTCCCATTGCTGTGTCTGTCCCATTACTGTGCATGTCCCATTGCTGTGCCTGTCCCATTGCTGTGTCTGTCCCATTACTGTGCCCGTCCCATTGCTCTGTCTGTCCCATTGCTGTGCCTGTCCCATTGCTGTGCCCGTCCCATTGCTGTGCCCGTCCCATTGCTGTGTCTGTCCCATTGCTGTGTCTGTCCCATTGCTGTGCGTGTCCCATTGCTGTGCCTGTCCCATTGCTGTGTCTGTCCCATTGCTGTGTCTGTCCCATTGCTGTGCCTGTCACATTGCTGTGTCTGTCCCATTGCTGTGTCTGTCCCATTACTGTGCCCGTCCCATTGCTCTGTCTGTCCCATTGCTGTGCCTGTCCCATTGCTGTGCCTGTCCCATTGCTGTGTCTGTCCCATTGCTGTGTCTGTCCCATTGCAGTGTCTGTCACATTGCTGTGCCTGTCCCATTGCTGTGCCTGTGCCATTGCTGTGCCTTTCCCATTGCTGTGTCTGTCCCATTGCTGTGCCTGTCCCATTGCTGTGTCTGTCCCATTGCTGTGTCTGTCCCATTGCTGTGTCTCCCCCATGTCTGTGTCTGTCCCATTGCTGTGCCTGTCCCATTGCTGTGCCTGTCCCATTGCTGTGTCTGTCCCATTGCTGTGTCTGTCCCATTGCTGTGTCTCCCCCATGTCTGTGTCTGTCCCATTGCTGTGTCTGTCCCATTGCTGTGTCTGTCCCATTGCTGTGTCTCCCCCATGTCTGTGTCTGTCCCATTGCTGTGCCTGTCCCATTGCTGTGTCTGTCACATTACTGTGCCTGTCCCATTGCTGTGCCTGTGCCATTGCTGTGTCTGTCCCATTGCTGTGTCTGTCCCATTGCTGTGTCTGTCCCATTACTGTGCCTGTCCCATTGCTGTGCCTGTCCCATTGCTGTGTCTGTCCCATTACTGTGCCCGTCCCATTGCTCTGTCTGTCCCATTGCTGTGCCCGTCCCATTGCTGTGCCCGTCCCATTGCTGTGTCTGTCCCATTGCTGTGTCTGTCCCATTGCTGTGCGTGTCCCATTGCTGTGTCTGTCCCATTGCTGTGCCCGTCCCATTGATGTGTCTGTCCCATTGCTGTGTCTGTCCCATTGCTGTGCCTGTCCCATTGCTGTGTCTGTCCCATTGCTGTGTCTGTCCCATTGCTGTGCCTGTCACATTGCTGTGTCTGTCCCATTGCTGTGTCTGTCCCATTACTGTGCCCGTCCCATTGCTCTGTCTGTCCCATTGCTGTGCCTGTCCCATTGCTGTGCCTGTCCCATTGCTGTGTCTTTCCCATTGCTGTGTCTGTCCCATTGCTGTGCGTGTCCCATTGCTGTGCCTGTCCCATTGCTGTGCCTGTCCCATTGCTGTGTCTGTCCCATTGCTGTTTCTGTCCCATTGCTGTGCCTGTCACATTGCTGTGTCTGTCCCATTGCTCTGTCTGTCCCATTGCTGTGCCTGTCCCATTGCTGTGTCTGTCCCATTGCTGTGTCTGTCCCACTGCTGTGCCTGTCACATTGCTGTGTCTGTCCCATTGCTGTGTCTGTCCCATTGCTGTGTCTGTCCCATTGCTGTGCCTGTCCCATTGCTGAGTCTGTTCCATTGCTGTGTCAGTTCCATTGCTGTATCTGTCCCATTGCTGTGCCCGTCCCATTGCTGTGTCTGCCCCATTGCTGTGTTTGTCCCTTTGCTGTGTCTGTCCCATTGCTGTGTCTGTCCCATTGCTGTGTCTGTCCCATTGCTGTGTCTGTCCCATTGCTGTGTCTGTTCCATTGCCGTGCCTGTCCCATTGCCGTGTCTGCCCCATTGCTGTGTCTGTCCCATTGCTGTGCCTGTCCCATTGCTGTGTCTGCCCCATTGCTGTGTCTGTCCCATTGCTGTGTCTGTCCCATTGCTGTGCCCGTCCCATTGCTGTGCCTGTCCCATTGCTGTGTCTGTCCCATTGCTGTGTCTGCCCCATTGCTGTGCCTGTCCCATTGCTGTGCCTGCCCCATTGCTGTGCCTGTCCCATTGCTGTGCCTCTCCCATTGCTGTGTCTGTCCCATTGCTGTGTCTGTCCCATTGCTGTGTCTGTCCCATTTCTGTGCCCGTCCCATTGCTGTGCCTGTCCCATTGCTGCGTCTGTCCCATTGCTGTGTATGTCCCATTACTGTGCCTGTTCCATTGCTGTGTCTGTACCATTGCTGTGCCTGTCCCATTACTGTGCCTGTCCCATTGCTGTGCCTGTCCCAATGCTGTGCCTGTCCCATTCCTGTGCCTGTCCCATTGCTGTGTCTGTTCCATTGCTGTGACTGTCCCATTGCTGTGCCTGTCCCATTGCTGTGTCTGTCCCATTGCTGTGTCTGTCCCATTGTTGTTCCTGTCCCATTGCTGTGCCTGCTCATTGCTGTGCCTGTCCCATTGCTGTGCCCGTCCCATTGCTGTACCCGTCCCATTGCTGTGTCTGTCCCATTGCTGTGTCTGTCCCATTGCTGTGCCTGTCCCATTGCTGTGCCCGTCCCATTGCTGTGCCTGCCCCATTGCTGTGTCTGCCCCATTGCTGTGCCTGTCCCAATGCTGTGCCCGTCCCATTGCTGTACCCGTCCCATTGCTGTGCCTGTACCATTGCTGTGTCTGCCCCATTGTTGTGCCTGTCCCATTGCTGTGCCTGCTCATTGCTGTGCCTGTCCCATTGCTGTGCCCGTCCCATTGCTGTACCCGTCCCATTGCTGTGTCTGTCCCATTGCTGTGTCTGCCCCATTTCTGTGTCTGTCCCATTGCTGTGTCTGTCCCATTGCTGTGCCTGTCCTATTACTGTGCCTGTTCCATTGCTGTGCCTCTCCCATTGCTGTGTCTGTCCCATTGCTGTGCACGTCCCATTGCTGTGTCCGTCCCATTGCTGTGTCTGTCCAATTGCTGTGCTTGTCCCATTGCTGCGTCTGTCCCATTGCTGTGACTGCATCATTGCTGTATCTGTCCCATTGCTGTGTCTGTCCCATTGCTGTGTCTGCCCCATTTCTGTGTCTGCCCCATTTCTGTCCCTGTCCCATTTCTGTGTCTGCCCCATTTCTGTCCCTGTCCCATTGCTGTATCTGTCCCATTGCGGTGTCTGTCCCATTGCTGTGCCTGTCCCATTGCTGTGTCCGCCTCATTTCTGTGTCTGCCCCAATTCTGTGCCTGTCCATTTGCTGTGCCTGTCCCATTGCTGTGTCCGCCCCATTTCTGTGTCTCCCCCATTTCTGTGTCTGCCCCATTTCTGTGCCTGTCCATTTGCTGTGCCTGTTCCATTGCTGTGTCTGTCCAATTGCTGTGTCTGTCACATTGCTGTGTCTGCCCCATTGCTGTGCCCGTCCCATTGCTGTGCCTGTTCCATTGCTGTGCCTGTCCCATTGCTGTGTCTGTCCCATTGCTGTGTCTGTTCCATTGCTGTGTCTGTCCCATTGCTGTGCCTCTCCCATTGCTGTGTCTGTCCCATTGCTGTGCCCGTCCCATTGCTGTGTCTGTCCCATTGCTGTGTCTGTCCCATTGCTGTGTCTGTCCCATTGCTGTGCCTGTCCCATTGCTGTGCCTGTGCCATTGCTGTGCCTGTCCCATTGCTGTGTCTGTCCCATTACTGTGCCAGTCCCATTGCTGTGTCTGTCCCATTACTATGCCTGTCCCATTGCTGTGCCCGTCCCATTGCTGTGTCTGTCCCATTGCTGTGTCTGTCCCATTGCTGTGTCTCCCCCATTTCTGTGTCTGTCCCATTGCTCTGTCTGTCACATTGCTGTGCCTGTCCCATTGCTGTGCCTGTGCCATTTCTGTGCCTGTCCCATTGCTGTGTCTGTCCCATTGCTGTGCCTGTCCCATTGCTGTGTCTGTCCCATTGCTGTGTCTGTCTCATTGCTGTGTCTCCCCCATGTCTGTGTCTGTCCCATTGCTGTGCCTGTTCCATTGCTGTGCCTGTGCCATTGCTGTGTCTGTCCCATTGCTGTGTCTGTCCCATTACTGTGCCTGTCCCATTGCTGTGTCTGTCCCATTACTGTGCCCGTCCCATTGCTCTGTCTGTCCCATTGCTGTGCCTGTCCCATTGCTGCGCCCGTCCCATTGCTGTGCCCGTCCCATTGCTGTGTCTGTCCCATTGCTGTGTCTGTCCCATTGCTGTGCGTGTCCCATTGCTGTGCGTGTCCCATTGCTGTGCCTGTCCCATTGCTGTGCCTGTCCCATTGCTGTGCCTGTCACATTGCTGTGTCTGTCCCATTGCTGTGTCTGTCCCATTACTGTGCCCGTCCCTGTCCCATTGCTGTGTCTGTCCCATTGCTGTGTCTGTCCCATTGCTGTGCGTGTCCCATTGCTGTGTCTGTCCCATTGCTGTGTCTGTCCCATTGCTGTGCCTGTCCCATTGCTGTGTCTGTCCCATTGCTGTGTCTGTCCCATTGCTGTGTCTGCCCCATTGCTGTGTCTGTCCCATTGCTGTGCCTGTCCCATTGCTCTGCCTGTCCCATTGCTGTGCCTGTCCCATTGCTGTGTCTGTCCCATTGCTGTGTCTGTCCCATTGCTGTGTCTGCCCCATTGCTGTGTCTGTCCCATTGCTGTGCCTGTCCCATTGTTGTGTCTGTCCCATTGCTGTGTCTGCCCCATTGCTGTGTCTGCCCCAATGCTGTGCCCGTCCCATTGCTGTACCCGTCCCATTGCTGTGCCTGTCCCATTGCTGTGTCTGCCCCATTGTTGTGCCTGTCCCATTGCTGTGCCTGCTCATTGCTGTGCCTGTCCCATTGCTGTGCCCGTCCCATTGCTGTACCCGTCCCATTGCTGTGTCTGTCCCATTGCTGTGTCTGCCCCATTTCTGTGTCTGTCCCATTGCTGTGTCTGTCCCATTGCTGTGCCTGTCCTATTACTGTGCCTGTTCCATTGCTGTGCCTCTCCCATTGCTGTGTCTGTCCCATTGCTGTGCACGTCCCATTGCTGTGTCCGTCCCATTGCTGTGTCTGTCCAATTGCTGTGCTTGTCCCATTGCTGCGTCTGTCCCATTGCTGTGACTGCATCATTGCTGTATCTGTCCCATTGCTGTGTCTGTCCCATTGCTGTGTCTGCCCCATTTCTGTGTCTGCCCCATTTCTGTCCCTGTCCCATTTCTGTGTCTGCCCCATTTCTGTCCCTGTCCCATTGCTGTATCTGTCCCATTGCGGTGTCTGTCCCATTGCTGTGCCTGTCCCATTGCTGTGTCCGCCTCATTTCTGTGTCTGCCCCAATTCTGTGCCTGTCCATTTGCTGTGCCTGTCCCATTGCTGTGTCCGCCCCATTTCTGTGTCTCCCCCATTTCTGTGTCTGCCCCATTTCTGTGCCTGTCCATTTGCTGTGCCTGTTCCATTGCTGTGTCTGTCCAATTGCTGTGTCTGTCACATTGCTGTGTCTGCCCCATTGCTGTGCCCGTCCCATTGCTGTGCCTGTTCCATTGCTGTGCCTGTCCCATTGCTGTGTCTGTCCCATTGCTGTGTCTGTTCCATTGCTGTGTCTGTCCCATTGCTGTGCCTCTCCCATTGCTGTGTCTGTCCCATTGCTGTGCCCGTCCCATTGCTGTGTCTGTCCCATTGCTGTGTCTGTCCCATTGCTGTGTCTGTCCCATTGCTGTGCCTGTCCCATTGCTGTGCCTGTGCCATTGCTGTGCCTGTCCCATTGCTGTGTCTGTCCCATTACTGTGCCTGTCCCATTGCTGTGTCTGTCCCATTACTATGCCTGTCCCATTGCTGTGCCCGTCCCATTGCTGTGTCTGTCCCATTGCTGTGTCTGTCCCATTGCTGTGTCTCCCCCATTTCTGTGTCTGTCCCATTGCTCTGTCTGTCACATTGCTGTGCCTGTCCCATTGCTGTGCCTGTGCCATTGCTGTGTCTGTCCCATTGCTGTGCCTGTCTCATTGCTGTGCCTGTCCCATTGCTGTGTCTGTCCCATTGCTGTGTCTGTCCCATTGCTGTGCCTGTCACATTGCTGTGTCTGGCCCATTGCTGTGTCTGTCCCATTACTGTGCCCGTCCCATTGCTCTGTCTGTCCCATTGCTGTGCCTGTCCCATTGCTGTGCCTGTCCCATTGCTGTGTCTTTCCCATTGCTGTGTCTGTCCCATTGCTGTGCGTGTCCCATTGCTGTGCCTGTCCCATTGCTGTGCCTGTCCCATTGCTGTGTCTGTCCCATTGCTGTGTCTGCCCCATTGCTGTTTCTGTCCCATTGCTGTGCCTGTCACATTGCTGTGTCTGTCCCATTGCTCTGTCTGTCCCATTGCTGTGCCTGTCCCATTGCTGTGTCTGTCCCATTGCTGTGTCTGTCCCACTGCTGTGCCTGTCACATTGCTGTGTCTGTCCCATTGCTGTGTCTGTCCCATTGCTGTGTCTGTCCCATTGCTGTGCCTGTCCCATTGCTGTGTCTGTTCCATTGCTGTGTCAGTTCGATTGCTGTATCTGTCCCATTGCTGTGCCCGTCCCATTGCTGTGTCTGCCCCATTGCTGTGTTTGTCCCTTTGCTGTGTCTGTCCCATTGCTGTGTCTGTCCCATTGCTGTGTCTGTCCCATTGCTGTGTCTGTCCCATTGCTGTGTCTGTTCCATTGCCGTGCCTGTCCCATTGCCGTGTCTGCCCCATTGCTGTGTCTGTCCCATTGCTGTGCCTGTCCCATTGCTGTGTCTGCCCCATTGCTGTGTCTGTCCCATTGCTGTGTCTGTCCCATTGCTGTGCCCGTCCCATTGCTGTGCCTGTCCCATTGCTGTGTCTGTCCCATTGCTGTGTCTGCCCCATTGCTGTGCCTGTCCCATTGCTGTGCCTGCCCCATTGCTGTGCCTGTCCCATTGCTGTGCCTCTCCCATTGCTGTGTCTGTCCCATTGCTGTGTCTGTCCCATTGCTGTGTCTGTCCCATTTCTGTGCCCGTCCCATTGCTGTGCCTGTCCCATTGCTGCGTCTGTCCCATTGCTGTGTATGTCCCATTACTGTGCCTGTTCCATTGCTGTGTCTGTACCATTGCTGTGCCTGTCCCATTACTGTGCCTGTCCCATTGCTGTGCCTGTCCCAATGCTGTGCCTGTCCCATTCCTGTGCCTGTCCCATTGCTGTGTCTGTTCCATTGCTGTGACTGTCCCATTGCTGTGCCTGTCCCATTGCTGTGTCTGTCCCATTGCTGTGTCTGTCCCATTGTTGTTCCTGTCCCATTGCTGTGCCTGCTCATTGCTGTGCCTGTCCCATTGCTGTGCCCGTCCCATTGCTGTACCCGTCCCATTGCTGTGTCTGTCCCATTGCTGTGTCTGTCCCATTGCTGTGCCTGTCCCATTGCTGTGCCCGTCCCATTGCTGTGCCTGCCCCATTGCTGTGTCTGCCCCATTGCTGTGCCTGTCCCAATGCTGTGCCCGTCCCATTGCTGTACCCGTCCCATTGCTGTGCCTGTCCCATTGCTGTGTCTGCCCCATTGTTGTGCCTGTCCCATTGCTGTGCCTGCTCATTGCTGTGCCTGTCCCATTGCTGTGCCCGTCCCATTGCTGTACCCGTCCCATTGCTGTGTCTGTCCCATTGCTGTGTCTGCCCCATTTCTGTGTCTGTCCCATTGCTGTGTCTGTCCCATTGCTGTGCCTGTCCTATTACTGTGCCTGTTCCATTGCTGTGCCTCTCCCATTGCTGTGTCTGTCCCATTGCTGTGCACGTCCCATTGCTGTGTCCGTCCCATTGCTGTGTCTGTCCAATTGCT
The DNA here is from genome assembly GCF_047496885.1 of Scyliorhinus torazame. Taxonomy (NCBI): domain Eukaryota; kingdom Metazoa; phylum Chordata; class Chondrichthyes; order Carcharhiniformes; family Scyliorhinidae; genus Scyliorhinus; species Scyliorhinus torazame. Next base: position 10,838,113 of record NC_092725.1, on the reverse strand, counting down.
GTGCTTGTCCCATTGCTGCGTCTGTCCCATTGCTGTGACTGCATCATTGCTGTATCTGTCCCATTGCTGTGTCTGTCCCATTGCTGTGTCTGCCCCATTTCTGTGTCTGCCCCATTTCTGTCCCTGTCCCATTTCTGTGTCTGCCCCATTTCTGTCCCTGTCCCATTGCTGTATCTGTCCCATTGCGGTGTCTGTCCCATTGCTGTGCCTGTCCCATTGCTGTGTCCGCCTCATTTCTGTGTCTGCCCCAATTCTGTGCCTGTCCATTTGCTGTGCCTGTCCCATTGCTGTGTCCGCCCCATTTCTGTGTCTCCCCCATTTCTGTGTCTGCCCCATTTCTGTGCCTGTCCATTTGCTGTGCCTGTTCCATTGCTGTGTCTGTCCAATTGCTGTGTCTGTCACATTGCTGTGTCTGCCCCATTGCTGTGCCCGTCCCATTGCTGTGCCTGTTCCATTGCTGTGCCTGTCCCATTGCTGTGTCTGTCCCATTGCTGTGTCTGTTCCATTGCTGTGTCTGTCCCATTGCTGTGCCTCTCCCATTGCTGTGTCTGTCCCATTGCTGTGCCCGTCCCATTGCTGTGTCTGTCCCATTGCTGTGTCTGTCCCATTGCTGTGTCTGTCCCATTGCTGTGCCTGTCCCATTGCTGTGCCTGTCCCATTGCTGTGTCTGTCCCATTACTGTGCCTGTCCCATTGCTGTGTCTGTCCCATTACTATGCCTGTCCCATTGCTGTGCCCGTCCCATTGCTGTGTCTGTCCCATTGCTGTGTCTGTCCCATTGCTGTGTCTCCCCCATTTCTGTGTCTGTCCCATTGCTCTGTCTGTCACATTGCTGTGCCTGTCCCATTGCTGTGCCTGTGCCATTTCTGTGCCTGTCCCATTGCTGTGTCTGTCCCATTGCTGTGCCTGTCCCATTGCTGTGTCTGTCCCATTGCTGTGTCTGTCTCATTGCTGTGTCTCCCCCATGTCTGTGTCTGTCCCATTGCTGTGCCTGTCCCATTGCTGTGCCTGTGCCATTGCTGTGTCTGTCCCATTGCTGTGTCTGTCCCATTACTGTGCCTGTCCCATTGCTGTGCCTGTCCCATTACTGTGCCCGTCCCATTGCTCTGTCTGTCCCATTGCTGTGCCTGTCCCATTGCTGCGCCCGTCCCATTGCTGTGCCCGTCCCATTGCTGTGTCTGTCCCATTGCTGTGTCTGTCCCATTGCTGTGCGTGTCCCATTGCTGTGCGTGTCCCATTGCTGTGCCTGTCCCATTGCTGTGCCTGTCCCATTGCTGTGCCTGTCACATTGCTGTGTCTGTCCCATTGCTGTGTCTGTCCCATTACTGTGCCCGTCCCTGTCCCATTGCTGTGTCTGTCCCATTGCTGTGTCTGTCCCATTGCTGTGCGTGTCCCATTGCTGTGTCTGTCCCATTGCTGTGTCTGTCCCATTGCTGTGCCTGTCCCATTGCTGTGTCTGTCCCATTGCTGTGTCTGTCCCATTGCTGTGTCTGCCCCATTGCTGTGTCTGTCCCATTGCTGTGCCTGTCCCATTGCTCTGCCTGTCCCATTGCTGTGCCTGTCCCATTGCTGTGTCTGTCCCATTGCTGTGTCTGTCCCATTGCTGTGTCTGCCCCATTGCTGTGTCTGTCCCATTGCTGTGCCTGTCCCATTGTTGTGTCTGTCCCATTGCTGTGTCTGCCCCATTGCTGTGTCTGCCCCATTGCTGTGTCTGCCCCATTGCTGTGCCTGTCCCATTGCTGTGTCTGTCCCATTGCTGTGTCTGTCACATTGCTGTGCCTGTCCCATTGCTGTGTCTGCCCCATTGCTGTGCCTGTCCCATTGCTGTGTCTGTCCCATTGCTGTGCCTGTCCCATTGCTGTGTCTGTCCCATTGCTGTGCCTGTCCCATTGCTGTGCCTGTCCCATTGCTGTGTCTGTCCCATTGCTGTGCCTGTACCATTGCTGTGTCTGTCCCATTGCTGTGTCTGTCCCATTGCTGTGTCTGTCCCATTGCTGTGCCTGTCACATTGCTGTGTCTGTCCCATTGCTGTGTCTGCCCCATTGCTGTGTCTGCCCCATTGCTGTGTCTGCCACATTGCTGTGCCTGTCCCATTGCTGTGCCTCTCCCACTGCTGTGTCTGCCCCATTGCTGTGCCTGTCCCATTGCTGTGCCTGTCCCATTGCTGTGCCTGTCCCATTGCTGTGTCTGTCCCATTGCTGTGTCTGTCCCATTGCTGTGTCTGTCCCATTGCTGTGTCTGTCCCATTGCTGTGCCTGTCCCATTGCTGTGCCTGTCCCATTGCTGTGTCTGTCCCATTGCTGTGCCTGTCCCATTGCTGTGCCTGTCCCATTGCTGTGCCTGTCCCATTGCTGTGCCCGTCCCATTGCTGTGCCTGTCCCATTGCTGCGTCTGTCCCATTGCTGTGTATGTCCCATTACTGTGCCTGTTCCATTGCTGTGTCTGTACCATTGCTGTGCCTGTCCCATTACTGTGCCAGTCCCATTGCTGTGCCTGTCCCAATGCTGTGCCTGTGCCATTGCTGTGCCTGTCCCATTGCTGTGTCTGTTCCATTGCTGTGCCTGTCCCATTGCTGTGCCTGCCCCATTGTTGTGCCTGTCCCATTGCTGTGCCTGTTCATTGCTGTGCCTGTCCCATTGCTGTGCCCGTCCCATTGCTGTACCCGTCCCATTGCTGTGTCTGTCCCATTGCTGTGTCTGCCCCATTTCTGTGTCTGTCCCATTGCTGTGTCTGTCCCATTACTGTGCCTGTCCCATTGCTGTGCCTGTCCCATTACTGTGCCTGTCCCATTGCTGTGCCTCTCCCATTGCTGTGTCTGTACCATTGCTGTGCCCGTCCCATTGCTGTGTCCGTCCCATTGCTGTGTCTGTCCCATTGCTGTGCTTGTCCCATTGCTGTGTCTGTCCCATTGCTGTGCTTGTCCCATTGCTGTGCCTGTCCCATTGCTGTGCCTGTCCCATTGCTGTGCCTGTCCCATAGCTGTGTCTGCCCCATTTCTGTGCCTGTCCCATTGCTGTGTCTGTCCCATTGCTGTGCCCGTCCCATTGCTGTGCCCGTCCCATTGCTGTGCCCGTCCCATTGCTGTGCCCGCCTCATTGCTGTGTCTGTCACATTGCTGTGCCTGTCCCATTGCTGCGTCTGTTCCATTGCTGTGTCTGTCCCATTGCTGTGTCTGTCACATTGCTGTGCCCGTCCCATTGCTATGTCTGTCCCATTGCTGTGACTGCATCATTGCTGTGTCTGTCCCATTGCTGTGTCTGTCCCATTGCTGTGTCTGTCCCATTGCTGTGTCTGTTCCATTGCTGTGTCTGCCCCATTTCTGTGTCTGCCCCATTTCTGTGCCTGTCCCATTGCTGCGTCTGTCCCATTGCTGTGACTGCATCATTGCTGTGTCTGTCCCATTGCTGTGCCTGTCCCATTGCTGTGTCCGCCTCATTTCTGTGTCTGCCCCATTTCTGTGCCTGTCCATTTGCTGTGCCTGTCCCATTGCTGTGTCCGCCCCATTTCTGTGTCTCCCCCATTTCTGTGTCTGCCCCATTTCTGTGCCTGTCCATTTGCTGTGCCTGTTCCATTGCTGTGTCTGTCCCATTGCTGTGTCTGTCACATTGCTGTGCCTGTCCCATTGCTGTGCCCGTCCCATTGCTGTGCCTGTTCCATTACTGTGCCTGTCCCATTGCTGTGTCTGTCCCATTGCTGTGTCTGTCCCATTGCTGTGCCTCTCCCATTGCTGTGCCTGTGCCATTGCTGTGCCTGTCCCATTGCTGTGTCTGTCCCATTGTTGTGTCTGTCCCATTGCTGTTTCTGTCCCATTGCTGTGCCTGTCCCATTGCTGTGCCTGTCCCATTGCTGTGCCTGTGCCATTGCTGTGCCTGTGCCATTGCTGTGCCTGTCCCATTGCTGTGCCTGTCCCATTGCTGTGCCTGTGCCATTGCTGTGCCTGTCCCATTGCTGTGTCTGTCCCATTGCTGTGCCTGTCCCATTACTATGCCTGTCCCATTGCTATGCCTGTCCCATTGCTGTGTCTCCCCCATTTCTGTGTCTCTCCCATTGCTCTGTCTGTCACATTGCTGTGCCTGTCCCATTGCTGTGCCTGTCCCATTGCTGTGTCTGTCCCATTGCTGTGTCTGTCCCATTGCTGTGTCTCCCCCATGTCTGTGTCTGTCCCATTGCTCTGTCTGTCACATTGCTGTGCCTGTCCCATTGCTGTGCCTGTGCCATTGCTGTGCCCGTCCCATTGCTCTGTCTGTCCCATTGCTGTGCCTGTCCCATTGCTGCGCCCGTCCCATTGCTGTGCCCGTCCCATTGCTGTGTCTGTCCCATTGCTGTGCCTGTCCCATTGCTGTGCCCGTCCCATTGCTCTGTCTGTCCCATTGCTGTGCCTGTCCCATTGCTGCGCCCGTCCCATTGCTGTGCCCGTCCCATTGCTCTGTCTGTCCCATTGCTGTGCCTGTCCCATTGCTGCGCCCGTCCCATTGCTGTGCCCGTCCCATTGCTGTGTCTGTCCCATTGCTCTGTCTGTCCCATTGCTGTGCCTGTCCCATTGCTGCGCCCGTCCCATTGCTGTGCCCGTCCCATTGCTGTGTCTGTCCCATTGCTGTGCCTGTCCCATTGCTGTGTCTGTCCCATTGCTGTGTCTGTCCCATTGCTGTGCCTGTCCCATTACTGTGCCTGTCCCATTGCTGTGCCTCTCCCATTGCTGTGTCTGTCCCATTGCTGTGCCCGTCCCATTGCTGTGTCCGTCCCATTGCTGAGTCTGTCCCATTGCTGTGCTTGTCCCATTGCTGTGCCTGTCCCATTGCTGTGCCCGTCCCATTGCTGTGTCTGTCCCATTGCTGTGTCTGTCCCATTGCTGTGCGTGTCCCATTGCTGTGCCTGTCCCATTGCTGTGTCTGTCCCATTGCTGTGTCTGTCCCATTGCTGTGCCTGTCCCATTGCTGTGTCTGTCCCATTGCTGTGTCTGTCCCATTACTGTGCCCGTCCCATTGCTCTGTCTGTCCCATTGCTGTGCGTGTCCCATTGCTGTGCCTGTCCCATTGCTGTGTCTGTCCCATTGCTGTGTCTGTCCCATTGCTGTGCCTGTCACATTGCTGTGTCTGTCCCATTGCTGTGTCTGCCTCATTGCTGTGTCTGTCCCATTGCTGTGTCTGTCCCATTGCTGTGCCTGTCCCATTGCTGTGTCTGTTCCATTGCTGTGTCTGTCCCATTGCTGTGCCCGTCCCATTGCTGTGTCTGTCCCATTGCTGTGTCTGCCCCATTGCTGTGTTTGTCCCATTGCTGCGTCTGTCCCATTGCTGTGTCTGTCCCATTGCTGTGTCTGACCCATTGCTCTGTCTGTCACATTGCTGTGCCCCTCCCATTGCTATTTCTGTCCCATTGCTGTGTCTGTCCCATTGCTGTGTCTGTCCCATTGCTGTGTCTGTTCCATTGCTGTGTCTGTCCCATTGCTGTGCCCGTCCCATTGCTGTGTCTGCCCCATTGCGGTGCCCGTCCCATTGCTGTGCCTGCCCCATTGCTGTGCCTGTCCCATTGCTGTGTCTGTCCCATTGCTGTGTCTGTCCCATTGCTGTGTCTGACCCATTGCTGTGTCTGTCACATTGCTGTGCCCGTCCCATTGCTTTGTTTGTCCCATTGCTGTGTCTGTCCCATTGCTTTGTCTGTCCCATTGCTGTGTCTGTCCCATTGCTGTGCCCGTCCCATTGCTTTGTCTGTCCCATTGCTGTGTCTGTCCCATTGCTGTGTCTGTCCCATTGCTGTGTCTGTCCCATTGCTGTGCCCGTCCCATTGCTGTGTCTCCCCCATTGCTGTGTTTGTCCCATTGCTGTGCCCGTCCCATTGCTGTGCCTGTCCCATTGCTGTGTCTGTCCTATTGCTGTGTCTGTTCCATTGCTGTGTCTGTCCCATTGCTGTGCCCGTCCCATTGCTGTGTCTGCCCCATTGCTGTGTTTGTCCCATTGCTGTGTCCGTCCCATTGCTGTGCCTGTCCCATTGCTCTGTCTGTCCCATTGCTGTGTATGTCCCATTGCTGTGTCTGCCCCATTGCTGTGCCTGTCCCATTGCTGTGTCTGTCCCATTGCTGTGCCTGTCCCATTGCTGTGCGTGTCCCATTGTCCTGCCTGTCCCATTGCTGTGTCTGTCCCATTGCTGTGTCTGTCCCATTGCTGTGCCTGTCCCATTGCTGTGCCTGTCCCATTGTTCTGTCTGTCCCATTGCTGTGTCTGTCCCATTGCTGTGTTTGTCCAATTGCTGTGTTTGTCCCATTGCTGTGTCTGTCCCATTGCTGTGCCCGTCCCATTGCTGTGCCTGTCCCATTGCTGTCTATGCCATTGCTGTGCGTGTCCCATTGTTCTGCCTGTACCATTGCTGTGTCTGTCCCATTGCTGTGTCTGTCCCATTGCTGTGCCTGTCCCATTGCTGTGCCTGTCCCATTGTTGTGTCTGTCCCATTGCTGTGTCTGTCCCATTGCTGTGTTTGTCCAATTGCTGTGTCTGGGCCATTGTTGTGCCTGTCCCATTGCTGTGCCCGTCCCATTGCTGTGCCTGTCCCATTGCTGTGTCTGTCTCATTGCTCTGTCTGTCCCAATGCTGTGTCTGTCCCATTTCTGTGTCTGTCCCATTGCTGTGTCTGTCCCATTGCTGTGTCTGTCCCATTGCTGTGTCTGTCCCATTGCTGTGTCTGCCCCATTGCTGTGTCTGTCCCATTGCTGTGTCTGTCCCATAGCTGTGTCTGTCCCATTGCTGTGCCTGTCCCATTGCCGTGCCTGTCCCATTGCTGTGCCCGTCCCATTGCTGTGTCTGTCCCATTGCTGTGTCTGCCCCATTGCTGTGTCTGTCCCATTGCTGTCTCTGTCCCATTGCTCTGTCTGTCCCATTGCTGTGCCTGTCCCATTGCTGTGTTTGTCCCATTGCTGTGTCTGTCCCATTGCTGTCTCTGTCCCATTGCTGTGCCCGTCCCATTGCTGTGTTTGTCCCATTGCTGTGTTTGTCCCATTGCTGTGTCTGTCCCATTGCTGTGTCTGTTCCATTGCTGTGTCTGTCCCATTGCTGTGCCCGTCCCATTGCTGTGTCTGCCCCATTGCTGTGTTTGTCCCAATGCTGTGCCCGTCCCATTGCTGTGCCTGTCCCATTGCTGTGTCTGTCCCATTGCTGTGTCTGTTCCATTGCTGTGTCTGTCCCATTGCTGTGCCCGTCCCATTGCTGTGTCTGCCCCATTGCTGTGTTTGTCCCATTGCTGTGCCCGTCCCATTGCTGTGCCTGTCCCATTGCTCTGTCTGTCCCATTGCTGTGTATGTCCCATTGCTGTGTCTGCCCCATTGCTGTGCCTGTCCCATTGCTGTGTCTGTCCCATTGCTGTGTCTGTCCCATTGCTGTGTCTGTCCCATTGCTGTGCGTGTCCCATTGCTGTGCGTGTCCCATTGCTGTGCCTGTCCCATTGCTGTCTGTCCCATTGCTGTGCGTGTCCCATTGTTCTGCCTGTACCATTGCTGTGTCTGTCCCATTGCTGTGTCTGTCCCATTGCTGTGCCTGTCCCATTGTTGTGCCTGTCCCATTGCTGTGTCTGTCCCATTGCTGTGTCTGTCCCATTGCTGTGTTTGTCCAATTGCTGTGTCTGTCCCATTGCTGTGTTTGTCCAATTGCTGTGTTTGTCCCATTGCTGTGTCTGTCCCATTGCTGTGCCCGTCCCATTGCTGTGCCTGTCCCATTGCTGTCTGTCCGATTGCTGTGCGTGTCCCATTGTTCTGCCTGTACCATTGCTGTGTCTGTCCCATTGCTGTGTCTGTCCCATTGCTGTGCCTGTCCCATTGCTGTGCCTGTCCCATTGCTGTGCCTGTCCCATTGTTGTGTCTGTCCCATTGCTGTGTCTGTCCCATTGCTGTGTTTGTCCAATTGCTGTGTCTGGGCCATTGTTGTGCCTGTCCCATTGCTGTGCCCGTCCCATTGCTGTGCCTGTCCCATTGCTGTGTCTGTCTCATTGCTCTGTCTGTCCCATTGCTGTGTCTGTCCCATTTCTGTGCCTGTCCCATTGCTGTGTCTGTCCCATTGCTGTGTCTGTCCCATTGCTGTGTCTGTCCCATTGCTGTGTCTGCCCCATTGCTGTGTCTGTCCCATTGCTGTCTCTGTCCCATTGCTCTGTCTGTCCCATTGCTGTGCCTGTCCCATTGCTGTGTTTGTCCCATTGCTGTGTGTGTCCCATTGCTGTCTCTGTACCATTGCTGTGCCCGTCCCATTGCTGTGTTTGTCCCATTGCTGTGTTTGTCCCATTGCTGTGTCTGTCCCATTGCTGTGTCTGTTCCATTGCTGTGTCTGTCCCATTGCTGTGCCCGTCCCATTGCTGTGTCTGCCCCATTGCTGTGTTTGTCCCATTGCTGTGCCCGTCCCATTGCTGTGCCTGTCCCATTGCTGTGTCTGTCCCATTGCTGTGTCTGTTCCATTGCTGTGTCTGTCCCATTGCTGTGCCCGTCCCATTGCTGTGTCTGCCCCATTGCTGTGTTTGTCCCATTGCTGTGCCTGTCCCATTGCTGTGCCTGTCCCATTGCTCTGTCTGCCCCATTGCTGTGTATGTCCCATTGCTGTGTCTGCCCCATTGCTGTGCCTGTCCCATTGCTGTGTCTGTCCCATTGCTGTGTCTGTCCCATTGCTGTGTCTGTCCCACTGCTGTGTCTGTCCCATTGCTGTGCGTGTCCCATTGCTGTGCGTGTCCCATTGCTGTGCCTGTCCCATTGCTGTCTGTCCCATTGCTGTGCGTGTCCCATTGTTCTGCCTGTACCATTACTGTGTCTGTCCCATTGCTGTGTCTGTCCCATTGCTGTGCCTGTCCCATTGCTGTGCCTGTCCCATTGCTGTGTCTGTCCCATTGCTGTGCCTGTCCCATTGCTGTGCCCGTCCCATTGCTGTGCCCGTCCCATTGCTGTGTCTGTCCCATTGCTGTGTCTGTCCCATTTCTGTGTCTGTCCCATTGCTGTGTCTGTCCCATTGCTGTGCCTGCACCATTGCTCTGTCTGTCCCATTGCTCTGTCTGTCCCGTTGCTGTGTCTGTCCCATTGCTGTGCCCGTCCCATTGCTGTGTCTGTCCCATTGCTGTGTCTGCCCCATTGCTGTGTCTGTCCCATTGCTGTCTCTGTCCCATTGCTCTGTCTGTCCCATTGCTGTGCCTGTCCCATTGCTGTGTTTGTCCCATTGCTGTGTCTGTCCCATTGCTGTCTCTGTCCCATTGCTGTCTCTGTCCCATTGCTCTGTCTGTCCCATTGCTGTGCCTGTCCCATTGCTGTGTTTGTCCCATTGCTGTGTCTGTCCCATTGCTGTGTCTGTCCCATTGCTGTGTTTGTCCCATTGCTGTGCGTGTCCCATTGCTGTGCCTGTCCCATTGCTGTGTCTGTCCCATTGCTGTGTCTGTCCCATTGCTGTGCCTGTCACATTGCTGTGTCTGTCCCATTGCTGTGTCTGTCCCATTACTGTGCCCGTCCCATTGCTCTGTCTGTCCCATTGCTGTGCGTGTCCCATTGCTGTGCCTGTCCCATTGCTGTGTCTGTCCCATTGCTGTGTCTGTCCCATTGCTGTGCCTGCCACATTGCTGTGTCTGTCCCATTGCTGTGTCTGTCCCATTGCTGTGTCTGCCTCATTGCTGTGTCTGTCCCATTGCTGTGTCTGTCCCATTGCTGTGCCTGTCCCATTGCTGTGTCTGTTCCATTGCTGTGTCTGTCCCATTGCTGTGGCTGTCCCATTGCTGTGTCTGCCCCATTGCTGTGTTTGTCCCATTGCTGTGCCCGTCCCATTGCTGTGCCTGCCCCATTGCTGTGCCTGTCCCATTGCTGTGTCTGTCCCATTGCTGTGTCTGTCCCATTGCTGTGTCTGTCCCATTGCTGTGTCTGACCCATTGCTGTGTCTGTCACATTGCTGTGCCCGTCCCATTGCTGTGTCTGCCCCATTGCTGTGTCTGTCCCATTGCTGTGTCTGTCCCATTGCTGTGTCTGTTCCATTGCTGTGTCTGTCCCATTGCTGTGTCTGTCCCATTGCTGTGTCTGTTCCATTGCTGTGTCTGCCCCATTGCTGTGTTTGTCCCATTGCTGTGCCCGTCCCATTGCTGTGCCTGCCCCATTGCTGTGCCTGTCCCATTGCTGTGTCTGTCCCATTGCTGTGTCTGTCCCATTGCTGTGTCTGTCCCATTGCTGTGTATGTCCCATTGCTGTGTCTGCCCCATTGCTGTGCCTGTCCCATTGCTGTGTCTGTCCCATTGCTGTGCCTGTCCCATTGCTGTGCGTGTCCCATTGTTCTGCCTGTACCATTGCTGTGTCTGTCCCATTGCTGTGTCTGTTCCATTGCTGTGTCTGTCCCATTGCTGTGCCCGTCCCATTGCTGTGTCTCCCCCATTGCTGTGTTTGTCCCATTGCTGTGCCTGTCCCATTGCTGTGCCTGTCCCATTGCTGTGTCTGTCCCATTGCTGTGTCTGTTCCATTGCTGTGTCTGTCCCATTGCTGTGCCTGTCCCATTGCTGTGCGTGTCCCATTGTTCTGCCTGTACCATTGCTGTGTCTGTCCCATTGCTGTGTCTGTTCCATTGCTGTGTCTGTCCCATTGCTGTGCCCGTCCCATTGCTGTGTCTGTCCCATTGCTGTGCCTGTCCCATTGCTGTCTGTCCCATTGCTGTGCGTGTCCCATTGTTCTGCCTGTACCATTGCTGTGTCTGTCTCATTGCTCTGTCTGTCCCATTGCTGTGTCTGTCCCATTTCTGTGTCTGTCCCATTGCTGTGTCTGTCCCATTGCTGTGTCTGTCCCATTGCTGTGTCTGTCCCATTGCTGTGTCTTCCCCATTGCTGTGTCTGTCCCATTGCTGTGTCTGTCCCATAGCTGTGTCTGTCCCATTGCTGTGCCTGTCCCATTGCCGTGCCTGTCCCATTGCTGTGCCCGTCCCATTGCTGTGTCTGTCCCATTGCTGTGTCTGCCCCATTGCTGTGCCTGTCCCATTGCTGTCTCTGTCCCATTGCTCTGTCTGTCCCATTGCTGTGCCTGTCCCATTGATGTGTTTGTCCCATTGCTGTGCCTGCCACATTGCTGTGTCTGTCCCATTGATGTGTCTGTCCCATTGCTGTGTCTGTCCCATAGCTGTGTCTGTCCCATTGCTGTGCCTGTCCCATTGCCGTGCCTGTCCCATTGCTGTGCCCGTCCCATTGCTGTGTCTGTCCCATTGCTGTGTCTGCCCCATTGCTGTGCCTGTCCCATTGCTGTCTCTGTCCCATTGCTCTGTCTGTCCCATTGCTGTGCCTGTCCCATTGCTGTGCCTGTCCCATTGATGTGTTTGTCCCATTGCTGTGCCTGCCACATTGCTGTGTCTGTCCCATTGCTGTGTCTGCCCCATTGCTGTGTCTGCCCCATTGCTCTGTCTGTCCCATTGCTGTGTCTGTCCCATTGCTGTGCCTGTCCCATTGATGTGTTTGTCCCATTGCTCTGTCTGTCCCATGGCTGTGTCTGTCCCATTGCTGTGTCTGTCCCATTGCTGTGCCTGTCCCATTGCTGTGCCTGTCCCATTGATGTGTTTGTCCCATTGCTGTGCCTGCCACATTGCTGTGTCTGTCCCATTGCTGTGTCTGCCCCATTGCTGTGTCTGCCCCATTGCTCTGTCTGTCCCATTGCTGTGTCTGTCCCATTGCTCTGTCTGTCCCATTGCTGTGCCTGTCCCATTGATGTGTTGTCCCATTGCTGTGTCTGCCACATTGCTGTGTCTGCCTCATTGCTGTGTCTGTCCCATTGCTGTGCCTGTCCCATTGCTGTGTCTGTCCCATTGCTGTGTCTGCCCCATTGCTCTGTCTGTCCCATTGCTGTGTCTGTCCCATTGCTGTGTCTGACCCATTGCTGTGTCTGTCCCATTGCTGTGTCTGTCCCATTGCTGTGTCTGTCCCATTGCTGTGTCTGTCCCATTGCTGTGTCTGTCCCATTGCTGTGTCTGTCCCATTGCTGTGCCTGTCCCATTACTGTGTCTGTCACATTGCTGTGCCCGTCCCATTGCTGTGTCTGCCCCATTGCTGTGTCTGTCCCATTGCTGTGTCTGTCCCATTGCTGTGTCTGTTCCATTGCTGTGTCTGTCCCATTGCTGTGTCTGTCCCATTGCTGTGTCTGTCCCATTGCTGTGTCTGTTCCATTGCTGTGTCTGCCCCATTGCTGTGTTTGTTCCATTGCTGTGCCCGTCCCATTGCTGTGCCTGCCCCATTGCTGTGCCTGTCCCATTGCTGTGTCTGTCCCATTGCTGTGTCTGTCCCATTGCTGTGTCTGTCCCATTGCTGTGTATGTCCCATTGCTGTGTCTGCCCCATTGCTGTGCCTGTCCCATTGCTGTGTCTGTCCCATTGCTGTGCCTGTCCCATTGCTGTGCGTGTCCCATTGTTCTGCCTGTACCATTGCTGTGTCTGTCCCATTGCTGTGTCTGTTCCATTGCTGTGTCTGTCCCATTGCTGTGCCCGTCCCATTGCTGTGTCTCCCCCATTGCTGTGTTTGTCCCATTGCTGTGCCCGTCCCATTGCTGTGCCTGTCCCATTGCTGTGTCTGTCCCATTGCTGTGTCTGTTCCATTGCTGTGTCTGTCCCATTGCTGTGCCCGTCCCATTGCTGTGTCTGCCCCATTGCTGTGTTTGTCCCATTGCTGTGTCCGTCCCATTGCTGTGTATGTCCCATTGCTGTGTCTGCCCCATTGCTGTGCCTGTCCCATTGCTGTGTCTGTCCCATTGCTGTGCGTGTCCCATTGCTGTGTCTGTTCCATTGCTGTGTCCGTCCCATTGCTGTGTATGTCCCATTGCTGTGTCTGCCCCATTGCTGTGCCTGTCCCATTGCTGTGTCTGTCCCATTGCTGTGCGTGTCCCATTTCTGTGTCTGTCCCATTGCTGTGCCTGTCCCATTGCTGTGCGTGTCCCATTGTTCTGCCTGTACCATTGCTGTGTCTGTCCCATTGCTGTGTCTGTTCCATTGCTGTGTCTGTCCCATTGCTGTGCCCGTCCCATTGCTGTGTCTCCCCCATTGCTGTGTTTGTCCCATTGCTGTGCCCGTCCCATTGCTGTGCCTGTCCCATTGCTGTCTCTGTCCCATTGCTGTGTCTGTTCCATTGCTGTGTCTGTCCCATTGCTGTGCCCGTCCCATTGCTGTGTCTGCCCCATTGCTGTGTTTGTCCCATTGCTGTGTCCGTCCCATTGCTGTGCCCGTCCCATTGCTGTGCCTGTCCCATTGCTGTCTGTCCCATTGCTGTGCGTGTCCCATTGTTCTGCCTGTACCATTGCTGTGTCTCTCCCATTGCTGTGTCTGTCCCATTGCTGTGCCTGTCCCATTGCTGTGCCTGTCCCATTGTTGTGTCTGTCCCATTGCTGTGTCTGTCCCATTGCTGTGTTTGTCCAATTGCTGTGTGTGGGCCATTGTTGTGCCTGTCCCATTGCTGTGCCCGTCCCATTGCTGTGCCTGTCCCATTGCTGTGTCTGTCTCATTGCTCTGTCTGTCCTATTGCTGTGTCTGTCCCATTTCTGTGTCTGTCCCATTGCTGTGTCTGTCCCATTGCTGTGTCTGTCCCATTGCTGTGTCTGTCCCATTGCTGTGTCTTCCCCATTGCTGTGTCTGTCCCATTGCTGTGTCTGTCCCATAGCTGTGTCTGTCCCATTGCTGTGCCTGTCCCATTGCCGTGCCTGTCCCATTGCTGTGCCCGTCCCATTGCTGTGTCTGTCCCATTGCTGTGTCTGCCCCATTGCTGTGTCTGTCCCATTGCTGTCTCTGTCCCATTGCTCTGTCTGTCCCATTGCTGTGCCTGTCCCATTGCTGTGTTTGTCCCATTGCTGTGTCTGCCCCATTGCTGTGCCTGTCCCATTGCTGTGTCTGTCCCATTGCTGTGCCTGTCCCATTGCTGTGCGTGTCCCATTGTTCTGCCTGTACCATTGCTGTGTCTGTCCCATTGCTGTGTCTGTTCCATTGCTGTGTCTGTCCCATTGCTGTGCCCGTCCCATTGCTGTGTCTCCCCCATTGCTGTGTTTGTCCCATTGCTGTGCCCGTCCCATTGCTGTGCCTGTCCCATTGCTGTGTCTGTCCCATTGCTGTGTCTGTCCCATTGCTGTGTCTGTTCCATTGCTGTGTCTGTCCCATTGCTGTGCCCGTCCCATTGCTGTGTCTGCCCCATTGCTGTGTTTGTCCCATTGCTGTGTCCGTCCCATTGCTGTGCCTGTCCCATTGCTCTGTCTGTCCCATTGCTGTGTATGTCCCATTGCTGTGTCTGCCCCATTGCTGTGCCTGTCCCATTGCTGTGTCTGTCCCATTGCTGTGCCTGTCCCATTGCTGTGCGTGTCCCATTGTTCTGCCTGTACCATTGCTGTGTCTGTCCCATTGCTGTGTCTGTCCCATTGCTGTGCCTGTCCCATTGCTGTGCCTGTCCCATTGTTGTGTCTGTCCCATTGCTGTGTCTATCCCATTGCTGTGTTTGTCCAATTGCTGTGTTTGTCCCATTGCTGTGTCTGTCCCATTGCTGTGCCCGTCCCATTGCTGTGCCTGTCCCATTGCTGTCTGTCCCATTGCTGTGCGTGTCCCATTGTTCTGCCTGTACCATTGCTGTGTCTGTCCCATTGCTGTGCCTGTCCCATTGCTGTGCCTGTCCCATTGTTGTGTCTGTCCCATTGCTGTGTCTGTCCCATTGCTGTGTTTGTCCAATTGCTGTGTCTGGGCCATTGTTGTGCCTGTCCCATTGCTGTGCCCGTCCCATTGCTGTGCCTGTCCCTTTGCTGTGTCTGTCTCATTGCTGTGTCTGTCCCATTGCTATGTCTGTCCCATTGCTGTGTCTGTCCCATTGCTGTGTCTGTCCCATTGCTGTGTCTGCCCCATTGCTGTGTCTGTCCCATTGCTGTGTCTGTCCCATAGCTGTGTCTGTCGCATTGCTGTGCCTGTCCCATTGCCGTGCCTGTCCCATTGCTGTGCCCGTCCCATTGCTGTGTCTGTCCCATTGCTGCGTCTGCCCCATTGCTGTGTCTGTCCCATTGCTGTCTCTGTCCCATTGCTCTGTCTGTCCCATTGCTGTGCCTGTCCCATTGCTGTGTTTGTCCCATTGCTGTGTCTGTCCCATTGCTGTCTCTGTCCCATTGCTGTGCCCGTCCCATTGCTGTGTTTGTCCCATTGCTGTGTTTGTCCCATTGCTGTGTCTGTCCCATTGCTGTGTCTGTTCCATTTATGTGTCTGTCCCATTGCTGTGCCCGTCCCATTGCTGTGTCTGCCCCATTGCTGTGTTTGTCCCATTGCTGTGCCCGTCCCATTGCTGTGCCTGTCCCATTGCTGTGTCTGTCCCATTGCTGTGTCTGTTCCATTGCTGTGTCTGTCCCATTGCTGTGCCCGTCCCATTGCTGTGTCTGCCCCATTGCTGTGTTTGTCCCATTGCTGTGCCCGTCCCATTGCTGTGCCTGTCCCATTGCTCTGTCTGTCCCATTGCTGTGTATGTCCCATTGCTGTGTCTGCCCCATTGCTGTGCCTGTCCCATTGCTGTGTCTGTCCCATTGCTGTGTCTGTCCCATTGCTGTGTCTGTCCCATTGCTGTGTCTGTCCCATTGCTGTGCGTGTCCCATTGCTGTGCGTGTCCCATTGCTGTGCCTGTCCCATTGCTGTCTGTCCCATTGCTGTGCGTGTCCCATTGTTCTGCCTGTACCATTGCTGTGTCTGTCCCATTGCTGTGTCTGTCCCATTGCTGTGCCTGTCCCATTGCTGTGCCTGTCCCATTGCTGTGTCTGTCCCATTGCTGTGCCTGTCCCATTGCTGTGCCCGTCCCATTGCTGTGCCCGTCCCATTGCTGTGTCTGTCTCATTGCTCTGTCTGTCCCATTGCTGTGTCTGTCCCATTTCTGTGTCTGTCCCATTGCTGTGTCTGTCCCATTGCTGTGCCTGCCCCATTGCTCTGTCTGTCCCATTGCTCTGTCTGTCCCATTGCTGTGTCTGTCCCATTGCTGTGCCCGTCCCATTGCTGTGTCTGTCCCATTGCTGTGTCTGCCCCATTGCTGTGTCTGTCCCATTGCTGTCTCTGTCCCATTGCTCTGTCTGTCCCATTGCTGTGCCTGTCCCATTGCTGTGTTTGTCCCATTGCTGTGTCTGTCCCATTGCTGTCTCTGTCCCATTGCTGTGCCCGTCCCATTGCTGTGTCTGTCCCATTGCTGTGTTTGTCCCATTGCTGTGCGTGTCCCATTGCTGTGCCTGTCCCATTGCTGTGTCTGTCCCATTGCTGTGTCTGTCCCATTGCTGTGCCTGTCACATTGCGGTGTCTGTCCCATTGCTGTGTCTGTCCCATTACTGTGCCCGTCCCATTGCTCTGTCTGTCCCATTGCTGTGCGTGTCCCATTGCTGTGCCTGTCCCATTGCTGTGCCTGTCCCATTGCTGTGTCTGTCCCATTGCTGTGCCTGTCACATTGCTGTGTCTGTCCCATTGCTGTGTCTGCCTCATTGCTGTGTCTGTCCCATTGCTGTGTCTGTCCCATTGCTGTGCCTGTCCCATTGCTGTGTCTGTTCCATTGCTGTGTCTGTCCCATTGCTGTGGCTGTCCCATTGCTGTGTCTGCCCCATTGCTGTGTTTGTCCCATTGCTGTGCCCGTCCCATTGCTGTGCCTGCCCCATTGCTGTGCCTGTCCCATTGCTGTGTCTGTCCCATTGCTGTGTCTGTCCCATTGCTGTGTCTGTCCCATTGCTGTGTCTGACCCATTGCTGTGTCTGTCACATTGCTGTGCCCGTCCCATTGCTGTGTCTGCCCCATTGCTGTGTCTGTCCCATTGCTGTGTCTGTCCCATTGCTGAGTCTGTTCCATTGCTGTGTCTGTCCCATTGCTGTGTCTGTCCCATTACTGTGTCTGTCCCATTGCTGTGTCTGTTCCATTGCTGTGTCTGCCCCATTGCTGTGTGTGTCCCATTGCTGTGCCCGTCCCATTGCTGTGCCTGCCCCATTGCTGTGCCTGTCCCATTGCTGTGTCTGTCCCATTGCTGTGTCTGTCCCATTGCTGTGTCTGTCCCATTGCTGTGTCTGTCCCATTGCTGTGCGTGTCCCATTGCTGTGCGTGTCCCATTGCTGTGCCTGTCCCATTGCTGTCTGTCCCATTGCTGTGCGTGTCCCATTGTTCTGCCTGTACCATTGCTGTGTCTGCCCCATTGCTGTGCCTGTCCCATTGCTCTGTCTGTCCCATTGCTGTGTCTGCCCCTTTGCTGTGTCTGTCCCATTGCTGTGTCTGTCCCATTGCTGTGCCTGTCCCATTGCTGTGCCTGTCCCATTGCTGTGTCTGTCCCATTGCTGTGTCTGTCCCATTGCTGTGTTTGTCCAATTGCTGTGCCTGTCCCATTGCTGTGTCTGTCCCATTGCTGTGTCTGTCCCATTGCTGTGTCTGTTCCATTGCTGTGTCTGTCCCATTGCTGTGCCCGTCCCATTGCTGTGTCTGCCCCATTGCTGTGTTTGTCCCATTGCTGTGTCCGTCCCATTGCTGTGCCTGTCCCATTGCTCTGTCTGTCCCATTGCTGTGTATGTCCCATTGCTGTGTCTGCCCCATTGCTGTGCCTGTCCCATTGCTGTGTCTGTCCCATTGCTGTGCCTGTCCCATTGCTGTGCGTGTCCCATTGTTCTGCCTGTACCATTGCTGTGTCTGTCCCATTGCTGTGTCTGTCCCATTGCTGTGCCTGTCCCATTGCTGTGCCTGTCCCATTGTTGTGTCTGTCCCATTGCTGTGTCTATCCCATTGCTGTGTTTGTCCAATTGCTGTGTTTGTCCCATTGCTGTGTCTGTCCCATTGCTGTGCCTGTCCCATTGCTGTGTCTGTCCCATTGCTGTGTTTGTCCCATTGCTGTGTCTGTCCCATTGCTGTCTCTGTCCCATTGCTGTGCCCGTCCCATTGCTGTGTTTGTCCCATTGCTGTGTTTGTCCCATTGCTGTGTCTGTCCCATTGCTGTGTCTGTTCCACTTATGTGTCTGTCCCATTGCTGTGCCCGTCCCATTGCTGTGTCTGCCCCATTGCTGTGTTTGTCCCATTGCTGTGCCCGTCCCATTGCTGTGCCTGTCCCATTGCTGTGTCTGTCCCATTGCTGTGTCTGTTCCATTGCTGTGTCTGTCCCATTGCTGTGCCCGTCCCATTGCTGTGTCTGCCCCATTGCTGTGTTTGTCCCATTGCTGTGCCCGTCCCATTGCTGTGCCTGTCCCATTGCTCTGTCTGTCCCATTGCTGTGTATGTCCCATTGCTGTGTCTGCCCCATTGCTGTGCCTGTCCCATTGCTGTGTCTGTCCCATTGCTGTGTCTGTCCCATTGCTGTGTCTGTCCCATTGCTGTGTCTGTCCCATTGCTGTGCGTGTCCCATTGCTGTGCGTGTCCCATTGCTGTGCCTGTCCCATTGCTGTCTGTCCCATTGCTGTGCGTGTCCCATTGTTCTGCCTGTACCATTGCTGTGTCTGTCCCATTGCTGTGTCTGTCCCATTGCTGTGCCTGTCCCATTGCTGTGCCTGTCCCATTGCTGTGTCTGTCCCATTGCTGTGCCTGTCCCATTGCTGTGCCCGTCCCATTGCTGTGCCCGTCCCATTGCTGTATCTGTCTCATTGCTCTGTCTGTCCCATTGCTGTGTCTGTCCCATTTCTGTGTCTGTCCCATTGCTGTGTCTGTCCCATTGCTGTGCCTGCCCCATTGCTCTGTCTGTCCCATTGCTGTGTCTGTCCCATTGCTGTGTCTGTCCCATTGCTGTGCCCGTCCCATTGCTGTGTCTGTCCCATTGCTGTGTCTGCCCCATTGCTGTGTCTGTCCCATTGCTGTCTCTGTCCCATTGCTCTGTCTGTCCCATTGCTGTGCCTGTCCCATTGCTGTGTTTGTCCCATTGCTGTGTCTGTCCCATTGCTGTCTCTGTCCCATTGCTGTGCCCGTCCCATTGCTGTGTCTGTCCCATTGCTGTGTTTGTCCCATTGCTGTGCGTGTCCCATTGCTGTGCCTGTCCCATTGCTGTGTCTGTCCCATTGCTGTGTCTGTCCCATTGCTGTGCCTGTCACATTGCGGTGTCTGTCCCATTGCTGTGTCTGTCCCATTACTGTGCCCGTCCCATTGCTCTGTCTGTCCCATTGCTGTGCGTGTCCCATTGCTGTGCCTGTCCCATTGCTGTGTCTGTCCCATTGCTGTGTCTGTCCCATTGCTGTGCCTGTCACATTGCTGTGTCTGTCCCATTGCTGTGTCTGCCTCATTGCTGTGTCTGTCCCATTGCTGTGTCTGTCCCATTGCTGTGCCTGTCCCATTGCTGTGTCTGTTCCATTGCTGTGTCTGTCCCATTGCTGTGGCTGTCCCATTGCTGTGTCTGCCCCATTGCTGTGTTTGTCCCATTGCTGTGCCCGTCCCATTGCTGTGCCTGCCCCATTGCTGTGCCTGTCCCATTGCTCTGTCTGTCCAATTGCTGTGTCTGTCCCATTGCTGTGTCTGTCCCATTGCTGTGTCTGACCCATTGCTGTGTCTGTCACATTGCTGTGTCTGTCCCATTGCTGTGTCTGTCCCATTGCTGTGCCCGTCCCATTGCTGTGTCTGCCCCATTGCTGTGCCCGTCCCATTGCTCTGTCTGTCCCATTGCTGTGTCTGCCCCTTTGCTGTGTCTGTCCCATTGCTGTGTCTGTCCCATTGCTGTGCCTGTCCCATTGCTGTGCCCGTCCCTTTGCTGTGCCCGTCCCATTGCTGTGTCTGTCCCATTGCTGTGTCTGTCCCATTGCTGTGTTTGTCCAATTGCTGTGTTTGTCCCATTGCTGTGTCTGTCCCATTGCTGTGCCCGTCCCATTGCTGTGTCTCTCTCATTGCTCTGTCTGTCCCATTGCTGTGTCTGTCCCATTTCTGTGTCTGTCCCATTGCCGTGTCTATCCCATTGCTCTGTCTGTCCCATTGCTGTGTCTGTCCCATTGCTGTGTCTGCCCCATTGCTGTGTCTGTCCCATTGCTGTCTCTGTCCCATTGCTCTGTCTGTCCCATTACTGTGCCTGTCCCATTGCTGTGTTTGTCCCATTGCTGTGTCTGTCCCATTGCTGTCTCTGTCCCATTGCTGTGCCCGTCCCATTGCTGTGTCTGTCCCATTGCTGTGTTTGTCCCATTGCTGTGTCTGTCCCATTGCTGTGTCTGTCCCATTGCTGTGTCTGTCCCATTGCTGTGTCTGTCCCATTGCTGTGTCTGTCCCATTGCTGTGTCTGTCCCATTGCTGTGGCTGTCCCATTGCTGTGCCTGTCCCATTGCTGTGTCTGTCCCATTGCTGTGCCCGTCCCATTGCTGTGTCTGTCCCATTGCTGTGTTTGTCCCATTGCAATGTCTGTCCCATTGCTGTGTCTGTCCCATTGCTTTGCCTGTCCCATTGCTGTGTCTGTCCCATTGCTGTGTCTGTCCCATTGCTGTGTCTGTCCCATTGCTGTGTCTGCCCCATTGCTGTGTCTGTCCCATTGCTGTGTCTCCCCCATTTCTGTGTCTGTCCCATTGCTGGGCCTGTCCCATTACTGTGTCTGTCCCATTGCTGTGTCTGTCCCATTGCTGTGTCTGTTCCATTGCTGTGTCTGTCCCATTGCTGTGCCTGTTCCATTGCTGTGTCTGTCACATTGCTGTGCCTGTCCCATTGCTGTGCCTGTCCCATTGCTGTGCCTGTCCCATTGCTGTGCCTGTCCCATTGCTGGGCCTGTCCCATTACTGTGTTTGCCCCATTGCTGTGCCTGTCCCATTGCTGTGTCTGCCCCATTGCTGTGCCTGTCCCATTGCTGTGTCTGTCCCATTGCTGTGCCTGTCCCATTGCTGTGCCTGTCCCATTGCTGGGCCTGTCCCATTACTGTGTTTGCCCCATTGCTGTGCCTGTCCCATTGCTGTGTCTGCCCCATTGCTGTGCCCGTCCCATTGCTGTGTCTGTCCCATTACTGTGTCTGTCCCATTGCTGTGCCCGTCCCATTGCTGTGCCCGTCCCATTGCTGTGTCTGTCTCATTGCTCTGTCTGTCCCATTGCTGTGTCTGTCCCATTTCTGTGTCTGTCCCATTGCTGTGTCTGTCCCATTGCTGTGTCTGTCCCATTGCTGTCTCTGTCCCATTGCTGTGCCCGTCCCATTGCTGTGTCTGTCTCATTGCTCTGTCTGTCCCATTGCTCTGTCTGTCCCATTGCTGTGTCTGTCCCATTGCTGTGCCCGTCCCATTGCTGTGTCTGTCCCATTGCTGTGTCTGCCCCATTGCTGTGTCTGTCCCATTTCTGTCTCTGTCCCATTGCTCTGTCTGTCCCATTGCTGTGCCTGTCCCATTGCTGTGTTTGTCCCATTGCTGTGTCTGTCCCATTGCTGTCTCTGTCCCATTGCTGTGCCCGTCCCATTGCTGTGTCTGTCCCATTGCTGTGTTTGTCCCATTGCTGTGCGTGTCCCATTGCTGTGCCTGTCCCATTGCTGTGTCTGTCCCATTGCTGTGTCTGTCCCATTGCTGTGCCTGTCACATTGCTGTGTCTGTCCCATTGCTGTGTCTGTCCCATTACTGTGCCCGTCCCATTGCTCTGTCTGTCCCATTGCTGTGCGTGTCCCATTGCTGTGCCTGTCCCATTGCTGTGTCTGTCCCATTGCTGTGTCTGTCCCATTGCTGTGCCTGTCACATTGCTGTGTCTGTCCCATTGCTGTGCCTGTCCCATTGCTGTGTCTGTCCCATTGCTGTGTCTGTCCCATTGCTGTGTCTGCCTCATTGCTGTGTCTGTCCCATTGCTGTGTCTGTCCCATTGCTGTGCCTGTCCCATTGCTGTGTCTGTTCCATTGCTGTGTCTGTACCATTGCTGTGGCTGTCCCATTGCTGTGTCTGCCCCATTGCTGTGTTTGTCCCATTGCTGTTCCCGTCCCATTGCTGTGCCTGCCCCATTGCTGTGCCTGTCCCATTGCTGTGTCTGTCCCATTGCTGTGTCTGTCCCATTGCTGTGTCTGTC
>NC_092725.1:10108724-10148724 GCF_047496885.1 Scyliorhinus torazame | reverse complement strand
GTGAGAGGGTGAAAGATTGTGTGTGTGTGCTTGAGCGTGTGAGAGTATGTGTGTGAGAGTGTGAAAGATTGTGTGTGTGTGTTTGAGCGTGTGAGAGTGTGTGTGTGAGAGTGTGAAAGATTGTGTGTGTGTGTTTGAGCGTGTGAGAGTGTGTGTGTGTGTGTGTGAGAGGGTGAAAGATTGTGTGTGTGTGTTTGAGCGTGTGAGAGTGTGTGTGAGAGGGTGAAAGATTGTGTGTGTGTGTTTGAGCGTGTGAGAGTGTGTGTGTGAGAGTGTGAAAGATTGTGTGTGTGTGTTTGAGCGTGTGAGAGGGTGAAAGATTGTGTGTGTGTGTTTGAGCGTGTGAGAGTGTGTGTGAGAGGGTGAAAGATTGTCATGGACGTAGGAATTTAACAATTCATCGCAGACAATTTTTCAGAAAGGTTTAAGGTTGGAAATGCAAGACTGTTTAGATAGTTTATTGTCACAACTGTTTAACTTAAAAACCACACATGCAGCAGGAGGCGAAAACGTGATTGCAGATGCTTTAACTCCACTTTGAAATGTGAGCAAAATGGAACGTTCGAAGGTAGAAATAGACTGGACTATACGCATGTTTTAAGTTTGAATGCTTTTTCTTATAAGTTTTTAAAAGTAAATTTAGAGTAGCCAATTATTTTTTTCCAAGTAAGGGACAGTTTAGCGTGGCCAATCCACCTACCCTGAACATCTTTGCATTGTGGGGGTGGAAACACGGGGATAATGTGCAACCTCCACACGGAGGTTTGCATGCTTAAATGTAATATGGTATATATCTTATGAAGTATTAGCTTTATAA
Organism: Scyliorhinus torazame; assembly: GCF_047496885.1. Lineage (NCBI taxonomy): Eukaryota > Metazoa > Chordata > Chondrichthyes > Carcharhiniformes > Scyliorhinidae > Scyliorhinus > Scyliorhinus torazame. Next base: position 10,147,907 of record NC_092725.1, on the reverse strand, counting down.
TAATAATAATATATATTGTCACAAGTAGGCTTACATTGACACTGCAATAAAATTACTGTGAAAAGCCCTTAATCGCCACATTCTGGCGCCTGTTCGGGTACACAGAGGGAGACTTCAGAATGTCCAATTCACCCAACAGCACGTCTTTCGGGACTTGTGGGAGGAAACCGGAGCACCCGGAGGAAACCTACGCGGACACGGGGAGAACGTGCAGACTCCGCACAGACAGTGACCCAAGCCAGGAATCGACCCTGGGACCCTGGCGCTGTGAAGCAAGTGTTAGTAATGATAAATGTTTAGAGATAAAAGGTTTTGGAAAATCATAGAATCATAGAATTTACAGTGCAGAAGGAGGCCATTCGGCCCATCGAGTCTGCACCGGCTCATGGAAAGAGCACCCTACCCAAGCCCACACCTCCATCCTATCCCCATAACCCAGTAACCCCACCCAACACCAAGGGTAATTTTGGACACCAAGGGCAATTTAACACGGCCAATCCACCTAACCTGCACATCTTTGGACTGTGGGAGGAAACCGGAGCACCCAGAGGAAACCCACGCACACACGGGGAGAACGTGCAGACTCCGCACAGACAGTGACCCAGGCGGGGAATCGAACCTGGGACCCTGGAGCTGTGAAGCAACTGTGCTAACCACTGTGCTACCGTGCTGCCCACGAAATGAAGCCGTCTGTTTATATTGCTGGATCATTTTTTCTTAAGGGGGAGGTGTAATGAATGTTAAAATTTCAGAGCTATTGTATTATATTCTGGTGCAGTAAGGGTTAAAAACCTGGACTAGTATGTGTGTGTGACACCTGCAGTCATTTTTTTTAAAGAATCCTGGTCTGAAAGGTTTGGGTAGCCAGAGGTGCAATTAAAGCATCATAAAAGCTTGGGCTGATGGAGCATTTTTTGGATTAAGCCGGTTCCCTGTGGAGTTCATTAGATACATTGGACGGGATTTATCGGTTATTCATGCCGGTGGAATGCTCCGGTCCCACGTCGGCCCACGGGTTTCACGTTCACAACGGTGGGACCAGTAAATCCCGCCGACGGGCCTCCTCCGCCGCTGAAAAACATGTGGCGGGTTGGTCGGTAAATCCCACCCCCAGCTTAGTACGATGATGCAATTATTGGGAGGAGTTAGAGTAATAGGCATTTGCAGAAAAGTTGAGTTTCAGATGGGGCTGCGAGCAGAAGTCAAGCAGCTGCTCCCGCTGTAGCTCACTTAAAGATTTGGCTGGGGACAGGCCAGAAGCAGAATGTGTCCGCGAAGAGGGTCGGCAAGTTCGACAGTGAGCCGAGAGAGGCGTGAGTTTGCAGTTGGTCCCATGAAGACTTCAGCTGGAGATCCTGAGTTGTTGTGCCAGGATTCAGGTCTATCTCTTACAACAGTCTCAAAGTAGAGTATCCGGAATCTCTGTACAGCAGACATTCCTGAGTCTGCTAACTGTATTCAAAAGTGGATTGCGAGCTGAGATGGGTTTCTTGTTATTTGAGTGGGAATAAAGATAGCAGTTAAGGGTCATTGTATCACTGTATTGATCAGCATTGTTTCAGAGTTAAGTGTCAGCTATTTTCTGGTGTGATGTTAAAGATATTTTAATACTGTGTTCATAATAAAGTATATTTTACTTTACCGCATCCCTATTTTGTGTGAAATCTCCTGGAGCGCGGAGTCCTTTACTCACCGTCTTACAATTTAAATTAAACATTGCGGCTTCCGTCCAGCATCCCAGCCACTGTTGACGTCTGGTCTGGGATCGCAGTAGTGTGAGAGTGTGAATGGGCGTCTTTGAATGTTTGTGGGTGTGAGAGAGTGTCTGTGTGAGAGTATGAATGGTTGTGTGTGTGTGTCTGTGTGAGAGGGTGAATGTGTGAGGAAATGTGTGCGAGAGAGTGAGTGCGTGTTTGTATGTATGCATGTGCGAAGTGTGAATGGGTGTGAGAGTGTGTCTGTATGTATGAGTGTCTGTGTGTCTGTATATGTGTGTGTGTGTCTGAGTATTTGTGTGTATGTGTGTCTATGTGTGAGGGTGTGTGTGTCTGTATGTGTGTGTGAGGGTGTGTGTGTCTGTATGTGTGTGTGAGGGTGTGTGTGTGTGTGAGGGTGTGTGTGTCTGTATGTGTGTGTGAGGGTGTGTGTGTCTGTATGTGTGTGAGGGTGTGTGTGTGTCTGTGTGTGTGTGTGTATGTCTGTATGTGTGTGTGTGAGGGTGTGTGTGAGGGTGTGCATGTCGTTGAAGGTGTGTGTGTCTGTGTGTGAGAAGGTGTGTGTCGTATGTGTGTGTGTGTGTGTGAGGGTGTGTGTGTGTGAGGGTATGTGTGTGAGGGTGTGCATGTCGTTGAGGGTGAGTGTGTGTCTGTGTGTGAGAATGTGTGTGTCTGTATGTGTGTGTGAGAGGGTGTGTGTGTGAGGGTATGTGTGTGAGGGTGTGCATGTCGTTGAGGGTGTGTGTGTATCTGTGTGAGAATGTGTGTGTCTATATGTGTGTGTGTCAGAATGTGTGTGTCTGTATGTGTGTGTGTGTCTGTGAGAGGGTGTGTGTGTCGGTGTGTGAGAATGCCTGTGCATGTGCGTGTCAGTGTGCGTGTGAGGGTGTGAATGGCTGTGTGTGTGCCTGAGCACAGGGGTGCATATTTGTGTGTGTTGGGGTGTGGAAACATAGGGGTATGTTTGTGTGTTGGTGACAGCACCTGTGTGAGCAAGCACACTGTGACACCCACATTGGGCTGAGCTGTGAGGGGGTGATGCACGATCAATTGCACAAAGACGGAGTTGAATCCAACTGAGGCTTTATTGCAGTAAGATGTGTGGCCTCCCACAGCAGCTGGCGAAATGGCTGCTGGCTGGAGGACACACATATTTACACTCCGCCTACTGGGCGGAGCCAGCAGGCAGGTACTACCGACGAACCTGTAGTACAGGTCCTACCTTACATCACCTAACACAGGTGTAACTGTAGTTTACCACAGGGGGAAACATCTCTCTGTACACGCCCCCCCCCCTCCCCGGGGGGGGGGGGGGGGGGGGGGGCGCAGAACTACACAGCGTCTCAGGTGCAGCACCTTTCCCGGAAGGCAGAACCCAGGAAGCAGGGACCGGCCTGAAAAAAATAATATAAAGGACCCCTGGAGAGGGAGCACGTGGACTTGTGATGAATGAATGTAACATTTCAGAGATATCATATCATGTGTATTTGGAGCAGTAAGGGTTGAAAGCCAGGTTAGAGCGTGTTTGACTGCTGCAGTAGTGGTTTTAAAGAATCCCGGTTTGGATTTGGATTTGTTTATTATCACGTGTACCGAGGTACAGTGAAAAGTATTTTCCTGCATGCAGTTCAAACAGATCATTTAGTACATGAAAACAAAATACATAATAGGGCAACACAACATATACAATGTAAATACATAAACACCGGCATCGGATGAAGCATACAGGGTGTAGTGTTAATGAGGTCAGTCCATAAGAGGGTCATTTAGGAGTCTGGTGACAGTGGGGAAGAAGCTGTTTGTGAGTCTGTTCGTGCGTGTTCTCAGACTTCTGTATCTCCTGCCCGATGGAAGAAGTTGGAAGAGTGAGTAAGCCGGGTGGGAGGGGTCTTTGATTATACTGCCCGTGACAATATAGAATTCTTTACCCATCAGTCTGGCCTCAATAAAACTCGAGATGGATTTGTAGGTATAGTATTATTTATTTTTAACCAACTTGCAAGGCTGGCTCGCTCCACAGAGATTCAGAACACACAAGCGGTCTCCTGGAGCTCCAGAACCGAGTGCTATCGGAGACAAAGAAATCTTTACAAATCTCATTCAAATGGCATCAAGTTTCACATACACGATTCCCATAGGTCATCCTCTCCACCTCCTGACCTGGCCATACATCCTGATTGGCTCACTTCGCATTCCTTAACCCTGGGCCTCTTGTTACCCAGCATCCTTTCCCCCATCCTTGCCATGCTTTCTGAATCCCTTTGTCCTTTGTTTGTGAACTCACTACTATCAGACTGGCTCACATCTACATTATTGTAACTAATATTTGAACTAACTATTTTATATCACATTCGTTTGTTCAATTCCTCATTCCCTCCTTTTATCATTTCATGATAACCTATCGGTCCAATCCATAGCTACGGCCCCTCATCTAAGAAGATCCGTCGCTGCATTTCCAATTCCTGTTGCAGCCCCCCTTCATCCGCTGCACCCTCGTGGATCCTAACAGCCAAGGTTCTAGGGGCGTCTATCTGTTCCAGTGCACCTTGCATTTTACCCATCACGCATTTAAGGATGGTCAGGCCCACAAAGATGCAGCCGAGTGCCACTGCTAAATACATGGCCATATTTATCAACCAGTCCTTCCAACCTCCGAATCCCCAGTTACCCCAAGCAGTTTATCATACTGTGAGTGGGAATTATCCCGAGGAAGGGGAAGGCAAATAGCCGGTGGTGCTGAACCCGGATCGTAAGGAAGAGTGACTTGCTCGGGCGGTGGCTCGGAACGCTGACAATGAACCACCGTTTGGGGAGTGCCCCAAAGCGGTGAAACAGAAAATAACCTCAACACCGCTGCGGGGTTCGGGTAGCAGCCAACCCGTCCCTGGCCACTAGCGGTGGTAGATCTGGTAGAAGAGATTCATACTACCCGGGTTTCCCTCATTCCGGGTCCTAAATGAATTAATTATACCTCCTGATAACCTACGTTCTAGTTGTACTCCCCTCCTTACACGCTCCGTCCTCTCTCTAGTCCCCCTCTCTCCCTCACAGCCTCTTCCTACCCACTCCGCACGGTCTGACTTCACCTTTATGGCACCAATCTTAACACATCCAAAATCAAATTTACATGTACTCCAAAGACAAGGCAATGTCCATGTAATGTTCCCTTACCATCGCCGGGACCGGTGCAATTGCTTCATGAGTCCCGCATTGTCCGTTAACCTGATGACCTTCCCTGAGTCGATACCATGTCCTCGTAAATGGGGGCAGCGAAGAACATCACCTCTGCAGAAACAAAATGACCTTGTGGTTTGGTTGGGGTTATAGGTGTAGATGATTTTTCCCTTTTCCATTTCCGTCGCCGATGTCACTCCAAGCGAGGCGAGGCCGAAGATTACACAGGCGGTGCGCAGCCACCCCATCATACTCCACACCTGTAAAACAGCGCAGGGGAAGGGAGGCAGGTTAGTGACCGACCTTTTTACAGTGGTGGAGGTGGACCCAAGCACTCCGCCCCTCCACTTTAACTGCAGTGGGGGTGGTAAGGAGAACTTGGAAGGGCCCCTCCCATCGCGGCTCCGACCCTTTCCCAGTCCAATTTTTGACCATGACATAACTACCGGGTTGCACTGAAAGTGAGCTAGGTAATGGGGGCGGTGACGGGTGAGCCGCGCGGACCTGGCCATGGGGCTCCTTGAGGACCTTAGTGAGGGCTAGAACATAGGTAGTCATTTCTTCAGTCATATGGTGAAACTGAACCAGTCTGGGAACATGCAGGTTCTAGGGAGTTCTAAGGGGTCTGCCATAAAGGATCTCGGCAGGAGAGAGCCAGGCCGGTCCCGCAGGTGTAACCCGCAGCTGGATGAGGGCAACGGGAGCAACTTAAGCCATGTCAGTCCCGTGTCTGCTCTTAATTTAGCCAATTTAGTTTTGAGGGTCTGATTGTGTCTCTCAACCAACCCGGCCGCCTGCGGTCTGTACGCACAGTGTAACTGCTGGCGTATGCCCAACTGGGAGCAAAACTTCTTGTTAATTTGTCCAATAAAATGAGGCCCGTTATCAGAACTTAACTGAGCTGGTATATGGTACCGGGGAATGATTTCCCGCATCAGAACTTTAACCCCAGTAGCAGCTTTATTATCGATAGTCGGATACGCCTCAACACATCTGCTGAACACATCCACAAGGACCAAAACATATTTATAACATTGACAGCTTTCTAACTCAATGTAATCCATTTGGAGCGTCTCAAAGGGACCACTGGGCAACGGGGTTTGCCCCATACCACAAGGGATACCTTTTCCGGTGTTATATTGCTGACAGATTAAACACCGATTACTGATGCTCTGGGCCAGTCCCTGCATTTTAGGGTGCCACCAAGTGTCCAGCAACAAATCACTAGTCCCCCGAGCCCCACAATTAGTTGCAAAGTGTACACATTCAATGACCCATAAAGCCAGTACATCAGACATACAAGTCTGATGTGCTGGCGTGGTCCATAAAGAGGAAACAGAATCATATGTATAACCTAACCGTTTCCACATTTATCACTCTCAGGAGCCTCCTCCTGTAATCTTATGACGTCTTGGATGGTTGGCATTGGCTTGTCAGAAGCAGACCTATTTATTGCAGAACGTTTAGTCTGACTTAACATTTTAGGCACCATCACTTGCTGAATTTGCGCGGCTGTGCGCGCTGCACAATCTGCTCATTCATTACCAACGTCGACTGGGGTCTTACCGTTTGTGTGGGCAGCGCATTTAATGACGGAAATCTGCGCAGGCATAAGGAGGGCCTGCAGTAGGTCATTAACTAAACCCCGGATGGATATTTCCGTGCCGGCCAAGGTATGGAATCCCCTATTCTTCCAGAGCTGTCCGAAGTCTTGAACTACCCCGAAGGCGTATCGTGAGTCAGTATAAATATTTACCTGGCGATCTGAAGTGCATACTCTGTTGGGTCTGAATGATCCACTGCCCTCCTTACCATAGACCCCAGATCCTTGGCATGGTACTGGTCGTGGACCTGACGTGTAATATGAGGGCCTACAGAAGCTGACTGTGGCCATAAATGTGGTGGTATTGTAACAAAATCGGCTGTACCATCTTTTCCCGTGACTGTGGCTGTAATCTTGACTGGCCATTCGGTCCCAATTAATGGCCGGTATTTGTCCTCCAACTCCCTGTTCTGCCATAGGCCAGGGTAACGTGATGCAGTGAATGTTCAATGTCTAACGAACACCTCTGGGGTGTGATAGAAATAGAGCACTGTTGTCTCATCCTCCATGATTGAACCGTTACCCCTTCGTCTCCGCACTCTAGCTGTAGCTGGGAGATACACAGTAAACCTCGGGCCAACAAGTTACAGTCCAATCCAGTAGTCACCACAAACTGATGATCTGTAGACTTATTCTCGTAAGTGACTGTCACAGGTTCAGAAATAGGATACTCACACACCTGTCCTTGGAACCCCGACAAATGCTGGGTGTGGTCAGATAGTGGTAGGCGAAGTTCTGATTGCAGAGAAGACACGGCTGCTCCAGTGTCGATTACAAATGAGTGATGTTGATCTCCTATCTGCAGAGAAATAATAGGTTCCCTGTCCGATTGGAGAGTCCTTGTGACTAAATTAGCTAGTCAATCCTGTGTTGGGAAAGGGTTTGCCTGGGAGAAGTCGGTGTACCTCGTCTGTCCTCCCCTTGGTGGGTATCCCCTCCTTTGGGTCGGGTAGTCTCCTTCTGCTGCCCGTCTTTTAAAGGGGCATTCCTGATGCCAATGATCTGCACGGCCGCAATTAAAACATGCATTGGTCCCTCTATATCTGCCCCGTCCTCTTCTCCCAGTAGACCAATGGCCCATCAGAGGGGGCGGCAATTGTAAAGCTGTTGATGCATACGGTGGGCCATAAAGAGGGGCTGAGGGTCCATTTGGGTGGGTTTGATATCCTCCCCCGTGTTGATCCACCCACCCAAAGTCACAATATTGGGGTTCCAGCTGGTAAGCCATCGTATCTGCCGCTGGTTGGGGTCGCAGATCGTCCTTTTTCATTACATACTCAGTCTTAATCTTTGTAACTGAGCCTCGTTCCTGGCCTACACCCTCCTTCCAATAAAATCTGACTGCCCTTGCCATCTGGGAAGGGTCGTTCTCTGTCCAATTCATGTCGTTACATTTCACGGCAGTAGCCACGGAAGGTGGTAGGCAATGCATTAACATAGCACAATATTGAGGGGAATTCTGACCATTTTGATATGGCAAGTCGCCTGACTGCCCACGGTCGATTTCATTAAAACGCTCCAGAAATTCCTCTGGCTCCTCAGTCTTTTTAGGTTTGAGGTCTAAGATAGCAGAGATGTTTATGGGCGTTTGAAATGTGGCATTCAACGCATTCAGGATTTGTGTCCGTCTATCATCGTCCAAGGCATGGGCTGGCTGAAGTGCGGCGTGGCTAGCATAATTCAAGTGGTTGAGGTGACTGCGGTACTCTGCTGGGGTTAAGACCTGCTGGACTAGGGCCCAGAGGTCCCTAGAATCAGCTTGATAAACTGAGATGGTAGTTCTCAGATAGTCCACGAAAGCATCAGGAGATTTCTTCCTGTCTGGGATTGCAGGCAGAACAGGCATAATTTCACTGGGTCTCCATGGGAAATAAACGTCTATTGTGGGCTGGGCTGCTGCTGTTGCAGCATCAGGGTTGGGTATTTTCCTAATCGGCAACTGTCTCAGAGTCTCACTAGGGGGCTCTTTAGCGGATTCCTCTGGCTCTTCAAAGACTTTGACGTCCTTTCCTTCCGATAGGGGGAGCTCCGGCTCCTCAGAACTATTCCCATCCTCTTTCTTTGTTCTCATACTTTTCTGTCCTACCATATCAGTCTGAAGGGATCTAGGTGGTATGCGTAATTGTTTCTGGATAGGATCAGGCCCCTCTCTCATTGTCCGAGATCGGGTCCTAGAGCTAACTGGGCTTGTGGAACAGAGCTCCCCTTCTCGAACAGACGGCGAAGGTGCAGAAATAGGACTCAAACTATCAACCGAAGGGACTGGAGAGGCTGGCATGATTTGAATCTGGGGAGTAGTGACTGGATATAAATTATGATACCCTGGTGGTTCTGGAATTAGTGCAGACAATGCTACTGGTGCAGTCGGGACTCTACCCGACATGGTCGAATTCTCTAGGTCACCATCTGCCTCTGTCAATGCAAGGCCAGCCATTGAACTACATAGCCCATTTTTAAACTCGAGTCTTCCCCGCTAGGTGTCTCCCTCTCTTTACTTGCGCGTTTTTTGAATGCGCACTCCTTTTTCAAGATCTCCAGAGTTTTCTGTTTCCCCCTTCACTAATTGGAATCCCCATTTTAAGGGCATTTTCTTGCCAACTTGATACCATGATCTTATCCCTCTCCTCTTGACAATATTGTCTCCCTAATCCAATTAACACTTTTGCTTTCATACTATGGCTCTTTTTCCAGATTTCACCCTGAATTTTCTTAATGATGTCCAGATCTTTAGTGCCCCCAAGTGGCCATTCGTCACCCAATTTCTTCCTTAAAGTTGCTGACATTTTCCTAAAATCCCTCGCTTTATCTGGATAAATATCACATAATATTTGCAATGAACTGCCTGGATCACACGTGTTATCCAAGCAATTTCCCATAATCTTGAACTAGTCCTCAAGACTGCATTGTTCGCCACTACAGTCCAAGGATCCAATTTTAGCTTAATCAACTATAGTTTCTAAAACACACGTGGAATTAAACCGTCTTTCCGACGTCCCATCAATTCCACAATCAACTCAAAACTGAACTATCAATCTTATGATATCCCATCAGTTTTTTTTTTTAAACCCTCAGTCGCACCTACATCGACTGAATTTTTAATTTTCTAATCCCCAGACTGACCTTTGATTTCGTCGAGACGATCTTTCCGTACCAACCGCGAGTGACCAGATCAATCAGACCATGAGAAGACGGGAAAATCAATGTGGTCATTTTCCAGCTACACATATTGTGGGCCCATTTCCACTTTCCTTGTCCAACATCAGTCTAATTCTGATTTCGCAGCTGGCCGGTGACCATCTGGAGAAATCCCGGGTTTCGGCACCAAATGACAATATTGAATTCTTTACCCGTCAGTCTGGCCTCAATAAAACTCGAGATGGATTTGTAGGTATAGTATTATTTATTTTTAACCAACTTGCAAGGCTGACTCGCTCCACAGAGATTCAGAACACACAAGCCGTCTCCTGGAGCTCCAGACCGAGTGCTATCGGAGACAAATAAATCTTAACAAATCTCATTCAAATGGCATCAATTTTCACATACAAGATTCCCATAGGTCATCCTATACACCTCCTGACCTGGCCATATATCCTGATTGGCTCACTTTGCATTCCTTAACCCTGGGCCTCTTGTTACCCAGCATCCTTTCCCCCATCCTTGCCATGCTTTCTGAATCCCTTTGTCCTTTGTTTGTGAACTCACTACTATCAGACTGGCTCACATCTACATTATTGTAACTAATATTTGAACTATTTTATCACATTCGTTTGTTCAATTCCTCACCCGCTTTCCCCAGGCAGCGGGAGGTGTAGATGGAGTCAATGGATGGGAGGCAGGTTTGTGTGATGGACTGGACGGTGTTCACGACTCTCTGAAGTTTCTTGCGGTCCTGGGCCGAGCAGTTGCCATACCAGGCTGTGAATGCAGCCCGATAGGATGCTTTCTATGGTGCATCTGTAGGAGTTGGTAAGAGTCAGTGTGGACAAGCCAAATTTCCTTAGTTTTCTGAGGAAGTATAGGCGCTGTTGTGCTTTCTTGGTCGTCGCGTCTTCTGTCAGTCAGCCAATCCTCTATCCATGCCAGGATCTTACCCTTAACACCATGGGCTCTTAACTTATTTAACAGTCTCCTATGCGGCACCTTGTCAAAGGCCTTCTGGAAATCTAAATAAATCACTTCCACTGGTTCTCCTTTGTCTAACTTCCTTGTTACCTCCTCAAAGAACGCAAACAGATTTGTCAGACACGACCTCCCTTTGACGAAGCCGTGCTGACTCAGTCCTATTTTACCATGCACTCCCAAGTACTCCGCAATCTCATCATTCATAAAATCTTACCAATGACCGAAGTCAGGCTAACTGGCCTATAACTTCCTGCCTTCTGCCTCCTTCCCTTCTTAAACAGCGGTGTTACATTAGCCACCTTCCAGTCCTCTGGGACCCTTCCTGCCTCCAGTGATTCCTGAAAGATCACCGCCAAGATCTCAAAGTGGAGTGTCCAATACATCTTTAAACAGCAAGTGATGCTGTGCTAAATGTATTTAAAAGTGGATTGAGAGCGGCACGGCGGCAGTGGTTAGCACTGTTGTCTCACCGCGCCAGGGGCACAGGTCCAAAGCCAGCCTCGGGTGATGTGCGGAGTCTGTACGTCCTCCCCGTGCCTGCGTGGGTTTCCTCCGGGTGCTCCGCTTTCCTCCCACAGTCCAAAGATGTGTCGGTTGGATTGGCCATGATCAATTGTCCCTTGGTGTCCAAATGTTAGGTGGGGTTGTGGGGTTACAGGGATAGGGCAGGGGAGTGGGCCTAAGTAGGGTGCTCTTTCAGAGGGCTGAGGCAGGCTTGATGGGTCGAATGGTCTCCTTCTGCATTGTTGGGATTCTATGAGATCTAAGATGGTTCTGTTGTTTGAGTGGAAGTAAAGATAGCAGTTAAGGGTTACTGTGCCACTGTGTTGGTTAAGGGGTAATTCTGAACTAGTTTCTGGTATGATGGTTTTTTTCCCCTTTTTAAAAAAAATTTAGAGTACCCAATTATTCTTTTCCAACTAAGGAGCAATTTAGCGTGGCCAATCCACCTCACCTGCACATCTTTGGGTTGTGGGGGTGAGACTCACGCAGACACGGGGAGAATGTGCAAACCCCACACGGACAGTGACCCGGGGTTGGGACCGAATCCAGGCCGTCGGCACCGTGAGGCAGCAGTGCTAACCACTGAGCCACCCTTTCTGGTGTGACGTTAAAGATATTTTAATACTGTGTTCGGAATCAAGTTTGTTTGAATCTACCGCATCCCCATTTTGTGTGATCGCGCCCCTGGAGGCAGGGCCAGTCTTACGAAATTAAACTAAAATATTGGGGTTTCTAGCCACGGTTGGGGTCTGGTCTGGGATTGTAATAGTGACCACCGGCAAATTTCAGCCATTCTGTGACTGATGGGCATGGCAGGTGTTGTCTTCTGTTATCGTGACCCTTGAAAGGACCGTCAACTTGCTAATTCGTATATTTTGGGGCGTTTTATGAGCATAAATATGGGACGGCTGCGACACTGAGCAGTCGAGGGAGAGCTGTGAGACGCAACAACATCAATAAACTCTCAACAAAGAAAAGTGATGTGTCTTCGACTTCACTACCTGGCTTGGAACTGACTCACACTCTGTGCCCCTGTTAATAAAGCCCGTGAGACGGTTTGCTTATTAACCGCGCTCTCTCTCAACCTCTCCTGCCACCGTCAATGATTGATACACATATAATCCCCAGGCCCCACTGCTTCTGCAACGCCCCCCTTTAGAATTGAACCCTTTATTTTACATTGTCTCTGCACCAAAATGAATCACTTCACATTTCTCTGTGTTAAACTGTATCCGCCACTTGCCTGCCCACTCCACCAACTTATCGGTGTCCTTTTGAAGTTCTCCACCGCTAAAATCATATTCTGCCTTTTCCTTCTCCCGACCACATTGGCCATTTGCCCTGCTCGTGCCCCTCGCCGAGCGTGACCGTGGGCGTGTGGAGGTGGTTGATAAAGATCACTCTTTCCACCCGCCAAAGTCCTTTCGAAGTTTAACGTGACAAGTGCAATTTTGAAAAAGAGAGGAATGCTGTTCAAGCCTCTCGCTCCAGGCTCATCGGGACAAACCACAAGAATGCCAAATCTGGGATGACCACAATTGATACAGCTGGAGTAAAGTGTGCTGATTGGTTTGCGAGTTTACTCTGATTGGACGAGGGGACTTGCCACTATCGGCTCCCCAGGCCCCTGGGCGATTCAAACAAAAAGTCGTAAGGCCAAAGCATATCACTTTAGCTTGCAGCGGACAGGTCCCTGAGAATGGACATACATCCCTCGAGCACAAATGAATGAGCCTCACGTTAAAAGGATCAACCAATTATCTTCAATCAGTTGTTGATGTAGCTATTAACCCACTCAGGATTGTTCCGTGAGTGCCGCCCAAACACTGAATCAGCAAACGTTTGGGCTGGGGATTTGCAAGCGTGGGTAGTGTCAGGACCCTCCTATTTAAACCCAATTTCCCTAATGTATTCCTTTTATTTTCTGTTACCTTGGCTGTTATAATGTTTGTATATGGATGATTACTGAGCCCCCGCTCTCCCCCCCCCCCCCTCCCCCACCAGCATATGTGCTGTTTGATTTGGCCTCTGGAGACCCCCGGTTCAATGTGCTGTTTGGTTTGGTCCAATGATGACACATTTTGATGAACTTGGCTGGCAGCCAATCAACTGCGTTAAATTCCCAGGCGACAGCTAATTGTCTTTGCTGATTGGTGCTGATGTTCCGGAGTGTTCTGTCAAACTCAGACACGCTCCATTTTGCAGATTAAGAGGCTTGGAGAGCCGCAGTTCTCATTTCTCTCTCTCTCCTGATGACCCCTCTAAGGTCCTGAAGAAAAAGCTTATCTCGCTCTCTCTCCACAGCCAGTTAAACATGGAGGAAGATCCAGGCCAACACCAGCTCCAGGCAGGCCGAGTTATTTGAAAACTTCCTTTTAAAATCTGATAATTGGAGAACTCTAATCATACCTCAGTGAGGCTGATAATTGTGAGTTCTGACTGAATGCACATACCAGAAGATCCAATCCAACTAGTGGTTTTCAACACTCTGCTTCCTAAGAAGATAGCCTACTACAAAGCCTTCAGCATCAGCAATAAGAGCACATCTCTCTTACTTCCACATTTTAATCCCTATCATTTTACCCCTTTTCCCATGTGTAGAGGGTGAAAAGGAGAAGTAATAGGTTAGCAGGCCATTATTCTAGTTTCATTTTAACTCTTTTCCTGTTGTAAATAAACAGTTTTTGTGCTTTGCTTGCAAATCTGATGCATTTTAGTCTAGGGTCAAAGATCTCGAAAATGCTATAAGAATTATTCACTTATATTGCGACACCGGGTCAAAAGGGGGCTGGAATCGACCCCGCGTCCAGCCCAGGGTGTTGTAACGGCAGCTTGTGTGCGGCCAGTCGATTAAGATCAAGCGAAGCAACCTGCTGCTTGATTCGATCAGCCCCGTCACTGTGGCATACACCACACAGGGGGAACGGTGGGCCTCCTCTCTGCCTGGCGGGCACCTTGGACCCTCCACGTCATTGAGGTGATATCTAGTCTGCCGGTGGCTGATGAGGGGGTTTGAGGCTCATGCGCGTGGCACTGTCGGATGTATCGGGCATTGGGTCAATGTGTTTGATTGCGATCTATTCGAGACACAATCGCGTATATTCTGTCCGTCGCGTTCAATTCGAGACAGGGCAGTCTATATTTTGTCCGTTGCGATCCATTCGAGACAGGACGGTCTATATGCTGTCCGTAGCGATCCATTCGAGACAGGACGGTCTATATGCTGTCCATTGCGATCCATTCGAGACAGGGCGGTCTATATGCTGTCCGTTGTGATCCATTCGAGACAGGATGATCTATACACTGTCCGTTGCGATCCATTCGAGAAAGGGTGATCTACATGCGGTCCGTTGCGATCCATTCGAGACAGGACGGTCTATATGCTGTCCATTGCAATCCATTCGACAGTACAATCTACATGCGGTCCGTTGCGATCCATTCGAGACAGGATGGTCTATATGCTGTCCATTGCGATCCATTCGAGACAGGGCGGTCTAAATGCTGTCCATTGCGATCCATTCGAGACAGGACGGTCTATATGCTGTCCGTTGCGATCCATTCGAGACAGGATGATCTACATGCTGTCCGTTGCAATCCATTCGACAGTACAGTCTACATGCGGACCGTTGCGCTCCGTTCGAGACAGGACGGTCTATATTTTGTCCGTTGCGATCCATTCGAGACAGGACGGTCTATATTTTGTCCGTTGCGATCCGTTCGAGACAGGACGGTCTATATTTTGTCCGTTGCGATCCGTTCGAGACAGGACGGTCTATATTTTGTCCGTTGCGATCCATTCGAGACACGCTCGCCTACATTTCATTTTCTGCGATCCATTCGAGTCAGGGCGGTCAATGTGCTGCCTGTTGCGATGCATTCGAGAAAGGATGATCTACAAGCTGTCCGTTGCGATGCATTCAAGACAGGACGGTCTATATGCTGTCCATTGCAATCCATTCGACAGTACAATCTACATGCGGTCCGTTGCGATCCATTCGAGACAGGACGGTCTATATGCTGTCCATTGCGATCCATTCGAGACAGGACGGTCTATATGCTGTCCGCAGCGATCCATTCGAGACAGGACGGTCTATATGCTGTCCATTGCAATCCATTCGACAGTACAATCTATATGCTGTCCGTTGCGATCCATTCGAGACAGGATGATCTACATGCTGTCCGTTGCAATCCATTCGACAGTACAGTCTACATGCGGACCGTTGCGATCCGTTTCGAGACAGGACGGTCTAAATGCTGTCCGTTGCGATCCATTCGAGACACGGTCGCCTACATTTCATTTTCTGCGATCCATTCGAGTCAGGACGGTCAATGTGCTGTCTGTTGCGATCCATTCATGACACAATGCCGTATATTCTGTCGATATTTCGTCCGCTGTGATCCATTCCAGTCACAGCCTTTAAGAAAAAAGATTATTTTAATTTCGGGTACCCAATAACTTCTTTTGCCCCAATTAAGGGGCAATATAGCGCCGCCGATCCACCGAGCCGACACCTCCTTTTTGGGGGCTGTGCGGGGGCGAAACCCAGGCAGGGAGAACGTGCAAACTCCACACGGACGAAGTGACCCCCAGGGGCCGGGGTCCGGAACCCGGGGCCTCGGCGCCGGGAGGCAGCCGTGCTAACCGCTGCGCCCGGGGCGGTGCGGTGGGCGCCCAAGCCGGCCCCTCCGCCGCCACTTGGCCACTATTCAAGATGGCGGCCTGACATCAGGATGGGCAACCCGGGTGCTGGGGGAGGGGGAGAGAGAGGGCTTTTGGGGGGTTGTAGTCCCGCCGGCCTCGCCTCAGCCCAGGCGCGGATAGGTGAGGAGGAGGACTACAACTCCCGGCGGCCCACGCGGCCACCCCGCCCCCCAAGGCGCGCGGGAGGGGGACGGTTGCGATTTGAACTGGGGCGGAGAGGGCCGCTGCGCATGCGCGCCGGCTCCCTCTGACAACATCAACAACAACAACAGCGGCGGCGAGCGGCGGCGGGCAAGATGGCGGTCAGCAAGGCGGCCAAGCCGCGCAGCGCGGCCAACGCCGAGCGGGGCGCCGAGTCGGTGAGCGAGCGGGTGCTGCGCGAGTGCCACGCGCTCTACGCCGACCCCGGCACCGGTGAGAGTCGCTTTCAATCGGCCGCCGCCGCCGTTTCCAACCCCCCCCCCCTTTCCAACCCCACTCCGCCCGGGAATGGTCTAGCGGTCAGTCGCGAATCCCGGAGCGCGGATCCGGGATCGGGAAGGGGCCCGCCCCAGGTTGCTGGGCGGATCCGGGTGCGTAGATCCGCCCCGGGTTTTGGAAAGGGCCGGGTTGTTCCATTATTTGAGAGGGGGAATTGAGAGAGAGGGGAATTGAGATATATGGGGGGGGGGGGGGGCAGGAAGAATGGAAGGGTTCTCCCCCCTCTCACCAGACGGATCAATTTTGGGCTCCAAACCCCAATGGCGCGGAAGGAGAGTATTCGGCCCCTCTAGTCTGCACCGATCCCGCCTTCCGAAAGAGCACTAGTCCCAGACCCACTCTTCTCACCCCCTGAACCCACCCAACCATCGGGACACGCGAGGGGCAATATTAACACGGCCAGTCCGCCTGACCTTAACCCGCACATCCTTGGACTGCCGGAGGGGGGGGAAACCGAAGTGCCCGGAGGAAACCCACCCAGAAGACGGGGAGAACACGCAGACTCCCCACGATGGCCCAAGCAGGTGTCCCTGGCGTTGGGAGGCAGCAGTGCTCACCGCACCATGCCGCCCGCCCTCGGGGACACCCGGCTGTTGTAAACATGCAGGGGCCGCGGGGGGGGGGGGGGGGGGTAGCAGGTACGGCGAAGCTGGCCACCCGGAGAAATACCAGGGCTGGTTCAGCAGAGTGGGCTAAACAGCTGGCTTGCAGTGCAGAACAAGGCCAGCAGGGCGGGTTCAAATGCCGCACCGGCCTCCCCGAACAGGCGCTGGAATGTGGCGACTAGGGGCTTTTCACAGCAACGTCATTGAAGCCTACTCGTGTGACTGAGCGATTTATTATCATTAAATACCCTCTACTGACCGTGTGACAGAGCAACACTCGTTAAATACCCCACCCTGCGCTGAGGCCATAAGGAGGGACGAGTATAGGTTAAGCGGCTGGTCAAGAATCTGGGAAACACCACAATGTGGAAATGTGTTGAATTGTCCCCTTTGGCAAGGAGAATAAAGAGAGGTTCTTATTATTTAAATGGAGAGGGATAGAATCAAGGGACCCCGATATTACAGAATGAGGCCATTCAGCCCATCAGATCTGACCACTTCCTCGGCCTATCCCAATAACCTCTTGACCTAAGCTCCACATTCCTGCGCACTAAGGGGCAAGTTAACTTGACCAATCCACCTATTCTGCACATCTTTGGGCACGAAGGAACAATTTGGCATGGCCAATCCACCTACCCTGCACCTCTGGGTGTGGGAGGAAACCCACGCAGACGCGGGGAGCAAGTGCAAGCTCCACAGAGACAGAAACCCAAGGCTGCAATTGAACACAGGTCCTCGGCAGCGTGAGGCAGCAGTGCTAACCACTGTGCCGCCATGCCGTCCCTCCGCTAAGTGCCCACCCAGTGCACGGATTACAAACGGCCAGGGAAATTGGGCTTCAAAGTCAGTTGTACAGGGCATTGGATGACGCCACATCTGTTGCGCACGGTACTGGTCTCCTGAATTAAGGAAGGGTGTCGATGTGTTGGGAGCCCTTCCAGAAAGGTTCACAAGACTCGTACTGGGAGCGGGCGGGTTTCATTGATGAGGAAATGTTGGAGAGGTTTGGGTTTTTGAGTAGCGACTTTGATCAAAATCTTTCAGATCCCAAGAGGGTTTTGGACAGGGTGGATGTGGAGACGAATTGGCGGGGGGGGGGGGGGAGAGGGCAAGGGAGAGCGGGAGGCAGATTTGGGGTGACAATTCACTCCGCCGCAATCGTTTGACTGGGCAGACCAGGACTTGACGGTCTGCGGAGCCTCCCCCTGTTTCTCACGGTTTTAGGTTGAAGGAGAATTGCCTTGCTCATGTCCACTTTGAAATCCCAACTGCCCCCAGTTTTCCACCATTCGATTCTTATTGGAATAACTCATTCTCATATTACACCCCGGACAGCAGTGTCTGCGAGGATTGGTGCCCAGGGAGGGGGAGAGCGGCCTGCAGTATCAAGGGCACGCCGCAATGTGGGAGGATCAGTACTGAGGGAGCGCCGCACTGTCGGAGGGTCAGTACTGAGGGAGTGCTCCACTGTCAGAGGGTCAGTACTGAGGGAGCGCCGCACTGTCAGAGGGTCAGTACTGAGGGAGTGCCGCACTGTCAGAGGGTCAGTACTGAGGGAGTGCTCCACTGTCAGAGGGTCAGTACTGAGGGAGTGCTGCACTGTCAGAGGGTCAGTACTGAGGGAGTGCTGCGCTGTCAGAGGATCAGTACTGAGGGAGTGCTCCACTGTCAGAGGGTCAGTACTGAGGGAATGCCGCACGGTCGGAGGGTCCGTACTGAGGGAGCGCCGCACTGTCAGAGGGTCAGTACTGAGGGAATGCCGCACTGTCAGAGGGTCAGTACTGAGGGAGTGCTGCACTGTCAGAGGGTCCGTACTGAGGGAGCGCCGCACTGTCAGAGGGTCAGTACTGAGGGAGTGCCGCACTGTCAGAGGGTCAGTACTGAGGGAGTGCTGCACTGTCAGAGGGTCAGTACCGAGGGAGTGCCACACTGTCAGAGGGTCAGTACTGAGGGAGTGCTGCACTGTCGGAGGGTCAGTACTGAGGGAGCGCTGCACTGTCAGAGGGTCAGTACTGAGGGAGTGCCGCACCGTCAGAGGGTCAGTGCTGAGGGAGTGCTGCACTGTCAGAGGGTCAGTACTGAGGGAGTGCCGCACTGTCAGAGGGTCAGTACCGAGGGAGTGCCGCACTGTCAGAGGGTCAGTACTGAGGGAGTGCCGCACTGTCAGAGGGTCAGTACTGAGGGAGTGCCGCACTGTCAGAGGGTCAGTACTGAGGGAGTGCCGCACTGTCGGAGGGTCAGTACTGAGGGAGTGCCGCACAGTCAGAGGGTCAGTACTGAGGGAGTGCCGCACTGTCGGAGGGTCAGTACTGAGGGAGTGCCGCACTGTCAGAGGGTCAGTACTGAGGGAGTGCCGCACTGTCAGAGGGTCAGTACTGAGGGAGTGCCGCACTGTCAGAGGGTCAGTACTGAGGGAGTGCCGCACTGTGAGAGGGTCAGTACTGAGGAAGCGCCGCAATGTCAGAGGGTCAGTACTGAGGGAGTGCTGCACTGTCAGAGGGTCAGTACTGAGGGAGTGCCGCACTGTCAGAGGGTCAGTACTGAGGGAGTGCTGCACTGTCAGAGGGTCAGTACTGAGGGAGTGCCGCACTGTCAGAGAGTCAGTACTGAGGGAGTGCCGCACTGTCAGAGGGTCAGTACTGAGGGAGTGCCGCACTGTCAGAGGGTCAGTACTGAGGGAGTGCCGCACTGTCAGAGGGTCAGTACTGAGGGAGTGCTGCACTGTCAGAGGGTCAGTACTGAGGGAGTGCCGCACTGTCAGAGAGTCAGTACCGAGGGAGTGCCGCAATGTCAGAGGGTCAGTACTGAGGGAGTGCCGCACTGTCAGAGGGTCAGTACTGAGGGAGTGCCGCACTGTCGGAGGGTCAGTACTGAGGGAGTGCCGCACAGTCAGAGGGTCAGTACTGAGGGAGTGCCGCACTGTCGGAGGGTCAGTACTGAGGGAGTGCCGCACTGTCAGAGGGTCAGTACTGAGGGAGTGCCGCACTGTCAGAGGGTCAGTACTGAGGGAGTGCCGCACTGTCAGAGGGTCAGTACTGAGGGAGTGCCGCACTGTGAGAGGGTCAGTACTGAGGGAGTGCTGCACTGTCAGAGGGTCAGTACCGAGGGAGTGCCGCACTGTGAGAGGGTCAGTACTGAGGGAGTGCCGCACTGTCAGAGGGTCAGTACTGAGGGAGTGCCGCACTGTGAGAGGGTCAGTACTGAGGGAGCGCCGCACTGTCAGAGGGTCAGTACTGAGGCAGTGCTGCACTGTCAGAGGGTCAGTACCGAGGGAGTGCCGCAATGTCAGAGGGTCAGTACTGAGGGAGTGCCGCACTGTCAGAGGGTCAGTATTGAGGGAGTGCCGCATTGTCAGAGGGTCAGTACTGAGGGAGTGCCGCACTGTCAGAGGGTCAGTACTGAGGGAGTGCCGCACTGTCAGAGGGTCAGTACTGAGGGAGTGCCGCACTGTCAGAGGGTCAGTACTGAGGGAGTGCTGCACTGTCAGAGGGTCAGTACTGAGGGAGTGCCGCACTGTCAGAGGGTCAGTACTGAGGGAGTGCCGCACTGTCAGAGGGTCAGTACTGAGGGAGTGCCGCACTGTCAGAGGGTCAGTACTGAGGGAGTGCCGCACTGTCAGAGGGTCAGTACTGAGGGAGTGCTGCACTGTCAGAGGGTCAGTACTGAGGGAGTGCCGCACTGTCAGGGAGGTTGGCGTTGTGTCAGCACCCTGCCCTCTTCAGGTTCCCTCTCCATCCTTGCCTCACTCCTCTGACAACATCAACAACAACAACAGCGGCGGCGAGCGGCGGCGGGCAAGATGGCGGTCAGCAAGGCGGCCAAGCCGCGCAGCGCGGCCAACGCCGAGCGGGGCGCCGAGTCGGTGAGCGAGCGGGTGCTGCGCGAGTGCCACGCGCTCTACGCCGACCCCGGCACCGGTGAGAGTCGCTTTCAATCGGCCGCCGCCGCCGTTTCCAACCCCCCCCCCCCTTTCCAACCCCACTCCGCCCGGGAATGGTCTAGCGGTCAGTCGCGAATCCCGGAGCGCGGATCCGGGATCGGGAAGGGGCCCGCCCCAGGTTGCTGGGCGGATCCGGGTGCGTAGATCCGCCCCGGGTTTTGGAAAGGGCCGGGTTGTTCCATTATTTGAGAGGGGGAATTGAGAGAGAGGGGAATTGAGATATATGGGGGGGGGGGGGGGCAGGAAGAATGGAAGGGTTCTCCCCCCTCTCACCAGACGGATCAATTTTGGGCTCCAAACCCCAATGGCGCGGAAGGAGAGTATTCGGCCCCTCTAGTCTGCACCGATCCCGCCTTCCGAAAGAGCACTAGTCCCAGACCCACTCTTCTCACCCCCTGAACCCACCCAACCATCGGGACACGCGAGGGGCAATATTAACACGGCCAGTCCGCCTGACCTTAACCCGCACATCCTTGGACTGCCGGAGGGGGGGGAAACCGAAGTGCCCGGAGGAAACCCACCCAGAAGACGGGGAGAACACGCAGACTCCCCACGATGGCCCAAGCAGGTGTCCCTGGCGTTGGGAGGCAGCAGTGCTCACCGCACCATGCCGCCCGCCCTCGGGGACACCCGGCTGTTGTAAACATGCAGGGGCCGCGGGGGGGGGGGGGGGGGGGGGTAGCAGGTACGGCGAAGCTGGCCACCCGGAGAAATACCAGGGCTGGTTCAGCAGAGTGGGCTAAACAGCTGGCTTGCAGTGCAGAACAAGGCCAGCAGGGCGGGTTCAAATGCCGCACCGGCCTCCCCGAACAGGCGCTGGAATGTGGCGACTAGGGGCTTTTCACAGCAACGTCATTGAAGCCTACTCGTGTGACTGAGCGATTTATTATCATTAAATACCCTCTACTGACCGTGTGACAGAGCAACACTCGTTAAATACCCCACCCTGCGCTGAGGCCATAAGGAGGGACGAGTATAGGTTAAGCGGCTGGTCAAGAATCTGGGAAACACCACAATGTGGAAATGTGTTGAATTGTCCCCTTTGGCAAGGAGAATAAAGAGAGGTTCTTATTATTTAAATGGAGAGGGATAGAATCAAGGGACCCCGATATTACAGAATGAGGCCATTCAGCCCATCAGATCTGACCACTTCCTCGGCCTATCCCAATAACCTCTTGACCTAAGCTCCACATTCCTGCGCACTAAGGGGCAAGTTAACTTGACCAATCCACCTATTCTGCACATCTTTGGGCACGAAGGAACAATTTGGCATGGCCAATCCACCTACCCTGCACCTCTGGGTGTGGGAGGAAACCCACGCAGACGCGGGGAGCAAGTGCAAGCTCCACAGAGACAGAAACCCAAGGCTGCAATTGAACACAGGTCCTCGGCAGCGTGAGGCAGCAGTGCTAACCACTGTGCCGCCATGCCGTCCCTCCGCTAAGTGCCCACCCAGTGCACGGATTACAAACGGCCAGGGAAATTGGGCTTCAAAGTCAGTTGTACAGGGCATTGGATGACGCCACATCTGTTGCGCACGGTACTGGTCTCCTGAATTAAGGAAGGGTGTCGATGTGTTGGGAGCCCTTCCAGAAAGGTTCACAAGACTCGTACTGGGAGCGGGCGGGTTTCATTGATGAGGAAATGTTGGAGAGGTTTGGGTTTTTGAGTAGCGACTTTGATCAAAATCTTTCAGATCCCAAGAGGGTTTTGGACAGGGTGGATGTGGAGACGAATTGGCGGGGGGGGGGGGGGGAGAGGGCAAGGGAGAGCGGGAGGCAGATTTGGGGTGACAATTCACTCCGCCGCAATCGTTTGACTGGGCAGACCAGGACTTGACGGTCTGCGGAGCCTCCCCCTGTTTCTCACGGTTTTAGGTTGAAGGAGAATTGCCTTGCTCATGTCCACTTTGAAATCCCAACTGCCCCCAGTTTTCCACCATTCGATTCTTATTGGAATAACTCATTCTCATATTACACCCCGGACAGCAGTGTCTGCGAGGATTGGTGCCCAGGGAGGGGGAGAGCGGCCTGCAGTATCAAGGGCACGCCGCAATGTGGGAGGATCAGTACTGAGGGAGCGCCGCACTGTCGGAGGGTCAGTACTGAGGGAGTGCTCCACTGTCAGAGGGTCAGTACTGAGGGAGCGCCGCACTGTCAGAGGGTCAGTACTGAGGGAGTGCCGCACTGTCAGAGGGTCAGTACTGAGGGAGTGCTCCACTGTCAGAGGGTCAGTACTGAGGGAGTGCTGCACTGTCAGAGGGTCAGTACTGAGGGAGTGCTGCGCTGTCAGAGGATCAGTACTGAGGGAGTGCTCCACTGTCAGAGGGTCAGTACTGAGGGAATGCCGCACGGTCGGAGGGTCCGTACTGAGGGAGCGCCGCACTGTCAGAGGGTCAGTACTGAGGGAATGCCGCACTGTCAGAGGGTCAGTACTGAGGGAGTGCTGCACTGTCAGAGGGTCCGTACTGAGGGAGCGCCGCACTGTCAGAGGGTCAGTACTGAGGGAGTGCCGCACTGTCAGAGGGTCAGTACTGAGGGAGTGCTGCACTGTCAGAGGGTCAGTACCGAGGGAGTGCCACACTGTCAGAGGGTCAGTACTGAGGGAGTGCTGCACTGTCGGAGGGTCAGTACTGAGGGAGCGCTGCACTGTCAGAGGGTCAGTACTGAGGGAGTGCCGCACCGTCAGAGGGTCAGTGCTGAGGGAGTGCTGCACTGTCAGAGGGTCAGTACTGAGGGAGTGCCGCACTGTCAGAGGGTCAGTACCGAGGGAGTGCCGCACTGTCAGAGGGTCAGTACTGAGGGAGTGCCGCACTGTCAGAGGGTCAGTACTGAGGGAGTGCCGCACTGTCAGAGGGTCAGTACTGAGGGAGTGCCGCACTGTCGGAGGGTCAGTACTGAGGGAGTGCCGCACAGTCAGAGGGTCAGTACTGAGGGAGTGCCGCACTGTCGGAGGGTCAGTACTGAGGGAGTGCCGCACTGTCAGAGGGTCAGTACTGAGGGAGTGCCGCACTGTCAGAGGGTCAGTACTGAGGGAGTGCCGCACTGTCAGAGGGTCAGTACTGAGGGAGTGCCGCACTGTGAGAGGGTCAGTACTGAGGAAGCGCCGCAATGTCAGAGGGTCAGTACTGAGGGAGTGCTGCACTGTCAGAGGGTCAGTACTGAGGGAGTGCCGCACTGTCAGAGGGTCAGTACTGAGGGAGTGCTGCACTGTCAGAGGGTCAGTACTGAGGGAGTGCCGCACTGTCAGAGAGTCAGTACTGAGGGAGTGCCGCACTGTCAGAGGGTCAGTACTGAGGGAGTGCCGCACTGTCAGAGGGTCAGTACTGAGGGAGTGCCGCACTGTCAGAGGGTCAGTACTGAGGGAGTGCTGCACTGTCAGAGGGTCAGTACTGAGGGAGTGCCGCACTGTCAGAGAGTCAGTACCGAGGGAGTGCCGCAATGTCAGAGGGTCAGTACTGAGGGAGTGCCGCACTGTCAGAGGGTCAGTACTGAGGGAGTGCCGCACTGTCGGAGGGTCAGTACTGAGGGAGTGCCGCACAGTCAGAGGGTCAGTACTGAGGGAGTGCCGCACTGTCGGAGGGTCAGTACTGAGGGAGTGCCGCACTGTCAGAGGGTCAGTACTGAGGGAGTGCCGCACTGTCAGAGGGTCAGTACTGAGGGAGTGCCGCACTGTCAGAGGGTCAGTACTGAGGGAGTGCCGCACTGTGAGAGGGTCAGTACTGAGGGAGTGCTGCACTGTCAGAGGGTCAGTACCGAGGGAGTGCCGCACTGTGAGAGGGTCAGTACTGAGGGAGTGCCGCACTGTCAGAGGGTCAGTACTGAGGGAGTGCCGCACTGTGAGAGGGTCAGTACTGAGGGAGCGCCGCACTGTCAGAGGGTCAGTACTGAGGCAGTGCTGCACTGTCAGAGGGTCAGTACCGAGGGAGTGCCGCAATGTCAGAGGGTCAGTACTGAGGGAGTGCCGCACTGTCAGAGGGTCAGTATTGAGGGAGTGCCGCATTGTCAGAGGGTCAGTACTGAGGGAGTGCCGCACTGTCAGAGGGTCAGTACTGAGGGAGTGCCGCACTGTCAGAGGGTCAGTACTGAGGGAGTGCCGCACTGTCAGAGGGTCAGTACTGAGGGAGTGCTGCACTGTCAGAGGGTCAGTACTGAGGGAGTGCCGCACTGTCAGAGGGTCAGTACTGAGGGAGTGCCGCACTGTCAGAGGGTCAGTACTGAGGGAGTGCCGCACTGTCAGAGGGTCAGTACTGAGGGAGTGCCGCACTGTCAGAGGGTCAGTACTGAGGGAGTGCTGCACTGTCAGAGGGTCAGTACTGAGGGAGTGCCGCACTGTCAGGGAGGTTGGCGTTGTGTCAGCACCCTGCCCTCTTCAGGTTCCCTCTCCATCCTTGCCTCACTCCTCCGACTCCGACCAGCGAAAGCCGGGCTGCTGTTGCAGGGAGCGGGACGTGCACTCACCCGGAGGAGAGTGTGCCTCTCCGACCCGGTACTTGCTCCAGCCTCTCCATCATGCCCACATGTGATCTTGTTTAGTGAGTAATGTTTTGGATCACCGACCATGCTCGACTCAAACTGGGAGAAGATCTAATCTGCGAGGCTACAGGAACAATGGGACTGTGCCTCACTGAACTTCTCAACATCCGCTTTCGTCTGATGGAGAGGCTTATGCTAATACTGCTGTCGTTTCCCTCCCTCTCTGCTTCCAATGAGTGTGCGTGGGTGTGCGAGAGTGTGCGCGTCCCGATTGCCGCTCGCTCCAGTTTTACACAGGACTCCTTGATGCCACACTTGGTCTAATGATGATTTGATGTCAAGGGCAGCCACTCTCACATCTTCTGGTTCAGCGCTGACAACCTTCCCTATCTGTGTAAACTCCTCCAGGGCCTAACAACCCTCCCGAACTCTGTAACCTCCTCCATCCCCCTACACCTCTACCTACCTCTGTAAACTCCTCCAGCACCCAACAACCCTCCCGAACTCTGTAACCTCCTCCATCCCCCTACACCTCTCCCTATCTGTGTAAACTCCTCCAGCGCCCAACAACCTCCCGAACTCTGTAACCTCCTCCATCCCCCTACACCTCTACCTACCTCTGTAAACTCCTCCAGCACCCAACAACCCTCCCGAACTCTGTAACCTCCTCCATCCCCCTACACCTCTCCCTATCTGTGTAAACTCCTCCAGCGCCCAACAACCTCCCGAACTCTGTAACCTCCTCCATCCCCCTACACCTCTACCTACCTCTGTAAACTCCTCCAGCACCCAACAACCCTCCCGAACTCTGTAACCTCCTCCATCCCCCTACACCTCTCCCTATCTGTGTAAACTCCTCCAGCGCCCAACAACCTCCCGAACTCTGTAACCTCCTCCATCCCCCTACACCTCTACCTACCTCTGTAAACTCCTCCAGCGCCCAACAACCCTCCCGAACTCTGTAACCTCCTCCAGCCTCCGACATCTCTCCCTATCTGTGTAAACTCCTCCAGCGCCCAACAACCCTCCCGAACTCTGTAACCTCCTCCATCCCCCTACACCTCTCCCTATCTGTGTAAACTCCTCCAGCGCCCAACAACCCTCCCGAACTCTGTAACCTCCTCCATCCCCCTACACCTCTCCCTATCTGTGTAAACTCCTCCAGCGCCCAACAACCCACCCGAACTCTGTAACCTCCTCCATCCCCCTACACCTCTACCTACCTCTGTAAACTCCTCCAGCGCCCAACAACCTCCCGAACTCTGTAACCTCCTCCATCCCCCTACACCTCTCCCTATCTCTGTAACCTCCTCCAGCCTCCTACAACCCTCCCTATCTCTGTAACCTCCTCCAGCCCCTACACCTCTCCCTATCTCTGTAACCTCCTCCAGCGCCCAACAACCCTCCCGAACTCTGTAACCTCCTCCAGCCCCGACACCTCTCCCTATCTCTGTAACCTCCTCCAGTCCCTACAACCCTCCCGAACTCTGTAACCTCCTCCAGCCTCCTACACCTCTCCCTATCTCTGTAACCTCCCCCAGCGTCCTTCACCTCTCCCTACCTCTGTAACCTTCTCCAGTCGCTACAACCCTCCCGAACTCTGTAACCTCCTCCAGTCCCTACAACACTCCCTACCTCTGTAACCTCCTCCAGTCCCTACAACCCTCCCTATCTCTGTAACCTCCTCCAGCCTCCATCACTTCTCCCTATCTCTGTAACCTGCCCCAGTCCCTACACCTCTCCCTACCTCTGTAACCTCCCCCAGCCCCGACAACCTTCCCTATCTCTAACCTCCTCCAGCCCCTCCAACCCTCCCTACCTCTGTAACCTCCCCCAGCCCCGACAACCTTCCCTATCTCTAACCTCCTCCAGCCCCTCCAACCCTCCCTACCTCTGTAACCTCCTCCAGCCCCTCCAACCCTCCCTATCTCTGTAACCTCCTCCAGCCCCTCCAACCCTCCCTATCTCTAACCTCCTCCAGCTCCTACAACCCTCCCTATCTCTGTCACCTCCTCCAACCCTCCCTATCTCAGTAACCGCCTCCAGCCCCTCCAACCCTCCCTATCTCTGTAACCTCCTCCAGCCCCTCCAACCCTTCCTATCTCGGTAACCTCCTCCAGCCCGGTCAACCCCTCCCATTTCGGTAACCTCCTCCAGCCCCTACAACCCTCCCTGTCTCTGTAACCTCCAACCCATACAGCCCTCCCTATGTCTGTAACCTACTCCAGCCCCATCATCTGTACTGATGGCGGAGGGCCCTGTACTAATGGCGGAGGGCCCTGTACTGATGGCGGAGGGCCCTGTACTGATGGCGGAGGGCCCTGTACTGATGGCGGAGGGCCCTGTACTGATGGCGGAGGGCCCTGTACTGATGGCGGAGGGCCCTGTACTGATGGCGGAGGGCCCTGTACTGATGGCGGAGGGCCCTGTACTGATGGCGGAGGGCCCTGTACTGATGGCGGAGGGCCCTGTACTGATGGCGGAGGGCCCTGTACTGATGGCGGAGGGCCCTGTACTGATGGCGGAGGGCCCTGTACTGATGGCGGAGGGCCCTGTACTGATGGCGGAGGGCCCTGTACTGATGGCGGAGGGCCCTGTACTGATGGCGGAGGGCCCTGTACTGATGGCGGAGGGCCCTGTACTGATGGCGGAGGGCCCTGTACTGATGGCGGAGGGCCCTGTACTGATGGCGGAGGGCCCTGTACTGATGGCGGAGGGCCCTGTACTGATGGCGGAGGGCCCTGTACTGATGGCGGAGGGCCCTGTACTGATGGCGGAGGGCCCTGTACTGATGGCGGAGGGCCCTGTACTGATGGCGGAGGGCCCTGTACTGATGGCGGAGGGCCCTGTACTGATGGCGGAGGGCCCTGTACTGATGGCGGAGGGCCCTGTACTGATGGCGGAGGGCCCTGTACTGATGGCGGAGGGCCCTGTACTGATGGCGGGGGGCCCTGTACTGATGGCGGGGGGCCCTGTACTGATGGCGGGGGGCCCTGTACTGATGGCGGGGGGCCCTGTACTGACGGCGGAGGGCCCTGTACTGACGGCGGAGGGCCCTGCACTGACGGCGGAGGGCCCTGCACTGACGGCGGAGGGCCCTGCACTGACGGCGGAGGGCCCTGCACTGACGGCGGAGGGCCCTGCACTGACGGCGGAGGGCCCTGCACTGACGGCGGAGGGCCCTGCACTGACGGCGGAGGGCCCTGCACTGACGGCGGAGGGCCCTGCACTGACGGCGGAGGGCCCTGCACTGACGGCGGAGGGCCCTGCACTGACGGCGGAGGGCCCTGCACTGACGGCGGAGGGCCCTGCACTGACGGCGGAGGGCCCTGCACTGACGGCGGAGGGCCCTGCACTGACGGCGGAGGGCCCTGCACTGACGGCGGAGGGCCCTGCACTGACGGCGGAGGGCCCTGCACTGATGGGTAGGATATGCATTCGAGGAGAGGAGGATTAGTGGTTCTGGAATTTATCGGTGCTCTGACCCTGACCACGTCTCCTCGGGAGGTCGGGACAGTCCCGTGTGTGTTGGCATCATCGAAATGCTGACTGATTCATTGGACAGCACGCGGAGCTGCCACAATGTGAGCCGTGATCCACAGCGTCAGTGACCCCGCCCTGTTCCAAGATGGAGAACTGAGATAAGGGAACAAGCCTTTGTTCAGGGGCACAGCTGGGAGCACGGGTCACTGGACAGGTAAACATCACGTCCCGAGGGAGCGGGGGGCGCGTTCCTGGCACAGGGTAAGAAGCGTGGCACTGTCTACAGGTTAGCATCAACAGGACAGGACAGGAGGCAGACTGATATGTCCCCCACCTTCCGAGGACACCCACAACCTGATTCAGAGCCAGAGGCATACATAGAATTATAGTAAATAGAAGCAGGAGGAGGCCATTCGGCCCTTCGAGCCTGCTCCCCCATTCATTCTGATCGTCAAGTTTAATACCCTGATCTCCCCCCCCCCATAGCCCTCGATCCCTTTCGCCCCAAGAGCTAAATCTCATTCCTTCTTGAAATTACACAACGTCCTGGCCTCAACTACTTCCTGTGGGAGTGAATTCCACAGATTCACCGCTCCTTGGGTGAAGAAATTTCCCCTCACTTCTGACCTAAAAGGTTGACCCCTGCCCCTCAAACTATGACCCCTAGTTCTGGACCCCCCCACCATCGGGAACATTCTTTCTGAATCTACCCTGTCCAATCCTGTTAAGAGTTTTGTGAGTTTCTATGAGATCCCCTCTCACTCTTCTAAACTCCAATCAATATAATCCTAACCCACTTAGTCTCTCCTCCTGTGACAGTCCCGCCATCCCGGGAATCAGCCGGGTAAACCTTCGCTGCTCTCCCTCCACAGCAAGAACATCCTTCCTCAGACACGGACACCAAAACTGCCCACAATACTCCAGGTGTGGCCTCACCAAGGCCGATACAATTGCAGTATAACATCTCTATTCCTGTTGCTAACTTGGTTGGCTCTTAATTCGTAATTTGCTCTGTTTAACCTTTGCTCTCAAGCCGCCAGGTATCTTTATGATACCACCACGGGGTTCAAGTTCAAGTACTGATCAATAACTCAACACACCAATTAATAAGATTCAAATCAAAACACATTTATTATACACAGTAAATCATATACTCAAA
Organism: Scyliorhinus torazame; assembly: GCF_047496885.1. NCBI lineage: Eukaryota > Metazoa > Chordata > Chondrichthyes > Carcharhiniformes > Scyliorhinidae > Scyliorhinus > Scyliorhinus torazame. Next base: position 10,117,945 of record NC_092725.1, on the reverse strand, counting down.
TCCTCTCGCTATGAAGGCCAACACACCAGTTACTTTCTTTCCTGCCTGCTGTACCTGCCGCTTACTTTCAGCGGCTGATGCACGAGAACACCAAGGTCTCGCTGAGTATCCGCCTCTCTCAATTTACACCCATTCAAATAATGATCTGCCTTCTTATTTTTGCTCCAAGCGGATAGCCTCACATTTATCCACATTACACTGCATCTGCCGTGCGTTTGCCCACTCACTCAGCCTGCCCAAATCCCGCTGAAGCATCTCTGCATCCTCCTCACAGCTCACCCTCCCATGGCATGAACACTGGGAAATGGGGGATTCGGCTCCCTGTAGGTGAGGGAAATGAGAGCCCCTCAGCCCTTTTGGGAGAGTGAGGGAGACTGGAGCCTCTCGGTCCCTGTGGGTGAGGGCCAGTGGGACTATTAAACAGCAATTAATAAGGGCAGCACGACGGCGCAGTGGTTAGCACTGCAGTCTCATGGCGCCGAGGTCCCAGGTTCGATCTCGGCTCTGGGTCACTGTCCGTGTGGGGTTTGCACATTCTCCCCGTGTTTGCGTGGGTTTCGCCCCCACAACCTAAAGATGTGCAGGGGAGGTAGATTGTCCTTTAATTGGAAAAAATTAATTGGGTACTCTAAATTTATTTTAAAAAACAGCATTTAATTGGAGTTGGTTATAAAGGCATCGAACTTGAAACTTCATGTGGAGCTGACATTGTCTAACATTGACCTCGAAGATGTGTCGTTGAGTAGCTTCCTGACTGAGATGTAAGCATACCCACTGTGCTGTTAGGGAGGGAGTTTCAGGATGTTGCCCCAGCGACAGTGAAGGAACGGCCGATATATTTCCCAGTCAGGATGGTGAGTGACCTGGCGGGGAACCCAGGTATCTGCTGCCCTTGTCCTTCTAGATCAATGTTTTTCAAACTTTATTCCAAGGACCCATTATTACAAACTGGCACACCTTCGCGACCCACGCCGGCCGACCTTCGACCCACGCCGGCCGACCTTCGACCCACGCCGGCCGACCTTCGACCCACGCCGGCCGACCTTCGACCCACGCCGGCCGACCTTCGACCCACGCCGGCCGGCGTTAGCCACGTGGTCTAGGTGGTAGTGGCCGTGGACTGCTCTAGGTGGTAGTGGTCGTGGACGGTGGGGGGAGCAATCAAGCGGGGGCTGCTTTGTCCTGGGTGATGTTGAGTGTTGGAGCTGCACTCATCCAGGAGAATATTCCATTACACTGCTGACTTGTGTCCTTGTCGATGGTGGACAGGCTTTGGGGGGGGGGGGGGTGGGGGTCAGGAGGTGAGTTGCTCTCCGCAGGATTCCCAGCCTCTGACCTGCTCTGGGAGCCACAATATTTATGTGGCTGGGTCCAGTTCAGTTTCTGGTCAATGGGAACCCCCAGGATGTGGATTGTGGGGGATTCAGCGATGGGAACGCCTTCGAATGTCAAGAGGCGATGGTTAGATTCTCTCTTGTAGGAGATGGTCATTGCCTCGCACTTGTGTGGCATGAATGTAACTTAATGAGGCAAGGTCATCTCATTTAAAAAAACTTCTCTAGGAAACAGTGATCATATTATTGAATTCCATGATAGGTTTGAAAATGACATAATATTATGATCATTATTTCCGAGTTTTCTTTTGCTATGAGACTGCCAATTATAGGGTCTGAAATAAGAATTGTGGGTATGAGGGGCGAGCTGAGTCAGATTAATTCGATAAATAGTCGAAAAGGTCTCGGTAAATAAAGCATGAAATGCTTAGAAGGACAAAAATATGCTGCGATTTGGGACGATTAAAAGAAAAACTCGGAGAAAGTTCATCTGTGTCTCAAGAGGCGAGGTTGAGGAAAGTGTTGAATTAAAGGAATCTTTTAAATGTTGAATCGAGTAGTGATAAAGTTCCGAATTCGGAGTGTTTCTGAAACCAGCAGAGAGCCAGCAAAATTTGATTTAGAAAGTAGCGGGAAAGAGAGTAAAACTAGCCAGGAATATTTGTTTTTAAAACAGACGACCAGCTTTTACAAGGAGATTAAAAGGAGGGGAGTAGCTAAAGTAAACTCTTGGGACCTTTGCTGACCGAGACGGGCAAAGATATCTTGCCGAATGAGGAAATGGCGGAGGCTTAGGAAATAAAAAGAGTGAGGAAATGAAGTTGATTAGTTAGGCGAGGCATTGCCGCTGGACTAACAATCCAGAGCCACAGGCACCATGCTCAGGGGACCGAGGGTTCGAATCCCGCCATGGGAGGCGGTGAGAGTTGAATTGGGTGAAAGAGTGGGTTTGAAAGCTGACCACAGAAACGTGGCCATACCATCTGGTTCGCCCATGTCCCTTTCGGGAGAAAATATGCCACTTCTACCCTGTTTGGCCAGGAGGTGGCCCCAGACCGTGTGGCTGGCTCTTAAAGTGCCCTCTGAAAATGCGACGGCAAGAGAGAGTTCAGAGACGATGGAGGCGTTGGCTGCGATTTTCTGAGATTGGAAGTTTGGCAAATGCAGCACAGCTAGTGGAGGGGGAGGGAGGGAGACGTGATGCTCTCCCCCTGTGGGTGAGGGCCAGTGGAGGGGGGGGGGGAGGGAGACGTGACGCTCTCGGTCCCTGTGGGTGAGGGCGGGTATCATGCGAGAGTACCTTTAAGAAATGGGTGTGTTTATAAATATCTGTAGTGAGAGGACCTTTAAGAAATGGGTGTTTACTACTGGATGATGTCAGAGAGTGGGTGGAGCTGGGCTGTCTGTCCGCTTTTTACTTTCGTTTTAGGCTGTTTGCTGCAGAGTGTGTTTTAGTTTCGTTTTCAGAGCTGGACAGCTGCAGTCACAGCCAGAAGGTGTCTGAATCTCTCTGTAATCTAAAAACCGTAAATCGATCCTTTGGTGCTTTAAAACTAATACCTGCTCTCAGTAGTGACTTTAACCTGATGTGCTTCTGTTTAAAGGTTTTGTTTAAGTCTTATGGATGTTAAAAGGACAGCCTAAAGAATTACTCAGTGTTGTATTCTTTCGGGGATTCTATTTGAATTGATGGTTGCGAAGATCATCACTATGTTTTAAAAAGGTTAACTTGAGTTCATCGAATAAACATTGTTTTGCGTGAAAAAAACTTTTCCATTTCTGCTGTCCCACACCTGGAGAGTGGGCCGTGTGCTCCCCATACCACAATCATAGTTGTGGGTCAGGTGAACTCCATGATACGCTTTGGGGTTCTCTAAACCCTGGCCCATAACAAGGGAGACGGAGACGGGGAGACCCTGGGTGGGGGGGTGGGGTGAGGGGGGGGGTGGTTTGGGAAACAGGGCATGGCGCTCACCCAATGGAGTTTTCTGCATGATACTATGCCGCAAATTGCCCCCACAGGTTTGATCGACGTGGCATCGAAACTGGACCTACACCTGCTGCAGCCACGGAAGAAGATCAATGTCATGTTAATGGGAAACCACTCTGCTGGCAAGAGCTCTTTCATTAACTGGTAAGCTGTGCAACTCCCCTGGGCACCGCACCGTCAGAGGGTCAGTACTGAGGGAGAGCTGCACTGTCAGAGGGTCAGTACTGAGGGAGAGCTGCACTGTCAGAGGGTCAGTACTGAGGGAGTGCTGCACTGTCAGAGAGTCAGTACTGAGGGAGTGCCGCACTGTCAGAGGGTCAGTACTGAGGGAGCGCTGCACTGTCAGAGGACCAGTACTGAGGGAGTGCTGCACTGTCAGAGGGTCAGTACTGAGGGAGTTCCGCAAAGTAAGAGGGTCAGTACTGAGGGAGCGCTGCACTGTCAGAGGGTCAGTACTGAGGGAGTGCCGCACTGTCAGTGGGTCAGCGCTGAGGGAGTGCCGCACTGTCAGAGGGTCAGTACTGAGGGAGTGCCGCACTGTCAGAGGGTCAGTACTGAGGGAGTGCTGCACTGTCAGAGGGTCAGTACTGAGGGAGCGTCGCACTGTCAGAGGGTCAGTACTGAGGGAGTGCTGCACTGTCAGAGGGTCAGTACTGAGGGAGTGCCGCACTGTCAGAGGGTCAGTACTGAGGGAGTGCCGCACTGTCAGAGGGTCAGTACTGAGGGAGCGCCGCACTGTCAGAGGGTCAGTACTGAGGGAGTGCCACACTGTCAGAGGGTCAGTACTGAGGGAGCGCCGCACTGTCCGAGGATCAGTACTGAGGGAGTGACGCACTGTCCGAGGATCAGTACTGAGGGAGTGCCGCACTGTCAGAGTGTCAGTACTGAGGGGGTGCCGCAATGCCAGAGAGTCAGTACTGAGGGAGTTCCGCACTGTCAGAGGGTCAGTACTGAGGGAGCGCTGCACTGTCAGAGGACCAGTACTGAGGGAGTGCTGCACTGTCAGAGGGTCAGTACTGAGGGAGTTCCGCAAAGTAAGAGGGTCAGTACTGAGGGAGCGCTGCACTGTCAGAGGGTTAGTACTGAGGGAGTGCCGCACTGTCAGTGAGTCAGCGCTGAGGGAGTGCCGCACTGTCAGAGGGTCAGTACTGAGGGAGCGCCGCACTGTCCGAGGATCAGTACTGAGGGAGTGCCGCACTGTCAGAGGGTCAGTACTGAGGGAGTGCCGCACTGTCAGAGGGTCAGTACTGAGGGAGTGCCGCACTGTCAGAGGGTCAGTACTGAGGGAGTGCTGCACTGTCAGAGGGTCAGTACTGAGGGAGCGTCGCACTGTCAGAGGGTCAGTACTGAGGGAGTGCTGCACTGTCAGAGGGTCAGTACTGAGGGAGTGCCGCACTGTCAGAGGGTCAGTATTGAGGGAGTGCCGCACTGTCAGAGGGTCAGTACTGAGGGAGCGCCGCACTGTCAGAGGGTCAGTACTGAGGGAGTGCCGCACTGTCAGAGGGTCAGTACTGAGGGAGTGCCGCACTGTCCGAGGATCAGTACTGGGGGAGTGCCGCACTGTCAGAGGGTCAGTACTGAGGGAGTGCCGCACTGTCCGAGGATCAGTACTGAGGGAGTGCCGCACTGTCAGAGTGTCAGTACTGAGGGAGTGCCGCACTGTCAGAGGGTCAGTACTGAGGGGGTGCCGCACTGCCAGAGGGTCAGTACTGAGGGAGTGTCGCACTGTCAGAGGGTCAGTACTGAGGGAGTGCCGCACTGTCAGAGTGTCAGTACTGAGGGAGAGCTGCACTGTCAGAGGGTCAGTACTGAGGGAGTGCCGCACTGTCAGAGGGTCAGTACTGAGGGAGTGCCCGCACTGTCAGAGGGTCAGTACTGAGGGAGCGCCGCACTGTCCGAGGATCAGTACTGAGGGAGTGCCGCACTGTCAGAGGGTCAGTACTGAGGGAGTGCTGCACTGTCAGAGGGTCAGTACTGAGGGAGTGCCGCACTGTCAGAGGGTCCGTACTGAGGGAGTGCCGCACTGTCAGAGGGTCAGTACTGAGGGAGTGCCGCACTGTCAGAGGGTCAGTACTGAGGGAGTGCCGCACTGTCAGAGGGTCAGTACTGAGGGAGTGCCGCACTGTCAGAGGGTGAGTACTGAGGGAGTGCCGCACTGTCAGAGGGTCAGTACTGAGGGAGTGCCGCGCTGTCAGAGGGTCAGTACTGAGGGAGTGCCGCACTGTCCGAGGGTCAGTACTGAGGGAGTGCCGCACTGTCAGAGGGTCAGTACTGAGGGAGAGCCGCACTGTCAGAGGGTCAGTACTGAGGGAGCGCCGCACTGTCAGAGGGTCAGTACTGAGGGAGTGCTGTACTGTCAGAGGGTCAGTACTGAGGGAGAGCCGCACTGTCAGAGGGTCAGTACTGAGGGAGTGCTGCACTGTCAGAGGGTCAGTACTGAGGGAGTGCCGCACTGTCAGAGGGTCAGTACTGAGGGAGTGCCGCACTGTCAGAGGGTCAGTACTGAGGGAGTGCCGCACTGTCAGAGGGTCAGTAATGAGGGAGCGCCGCACTGTCAGAGGGTCAGTACTGAGGGAGTGCTGTACTGTCAGAGGGTCAGTACTGAGGGAGAGCCGCACTGTCAGAGGGTCAGTACTGAGGGAGTGCTGCACTGTCAGAGGGTCAGTACTGAGGGAGTGCCGCACTGTCAGAGGGTCAGTACTGAGGGAGTGCCGCACTGTCAGAGGGTCAGTACTGAGGGAGTGCCGCACTGTCAGAGGGTCAGTACTGAGGGAGTGCCGCACTGTCAGAGGGTCAGTACTGAGGGAGCGCTGCACTGTCAGAGGACCAGTACTGAGGGAGTGCTGCACTGTCAGAGGGTCAGTACTGAGGGAGTTCCGCAAAGTAAGAGGGTCAGTACTGAGGGAGCGCTGCACTGTCAGAGGGTCAGTACTGAGGGAGTGCCGCACTGTCAGTGGGTCAGCGCTGAGGGAGTGCCGCACTGTCAGAGGGTCAGTACTGAGGGAGTGCCGCACTGTCAGAGGGTCAGTACTGAGGGAGTGCTGCACTGTCAGAGGGTCAGTACTGAGGGAGCGTCGCACTGTCAGAGGGTCAGTACTGAGGGAGTGCTGCACTGTCAGAGGGTCAGTACTGAGGGAGTGCCGCACTGTCAGAGGGTCAGTACTGAGGGAGTGCCGCACTGTCAGAGGGTCAGTACTGAGGGAGCGCCGCACTGTCAGAGGGTCAGTACTGAGGGAGTGCCACACTGTCAGAGGGTCAGTACTGAGGGAGCGCCGCACTGTCCGAGGATCAGTACTGAGGGAGTGACGCACTGTCCGAGGATCAGTACTGAGGGAGTGCCGCACTGTCAGAGTGTCAGTACTGAGGGGGTGCCGCAATGCCAGAGAGTCAGTACTGAGGGAGTTCCGCACTGTCAGAGGGTCAGTACTGAGGGAGCGCTGCACTGTCAGAGGACCAGTACTGAGGGAGTGCTGCACTGTCAGAGGGTCAGTACTGAGGGAGTTCCGCAAAGTAAGAGGGTCAGTACTGAGGGAGCGCTGCACTGTCAGAGGGTTAGTACTGAGGGAGTGCCGCACTGTCAGTGAGTCAGCGCTGAGGGAGTGCCGCACTGTCAGAGGGTCAGTACTGAGGGAGCGCCGCACTGTCCGAGGATCAGTACTGAGGGAGTGCCGCACTGTCAGAGGGTCAGTACTGAGGGAGTGCCGCACTGTCAGAGGGTCAGTACTGAGGGAGTGCCGCACTGTCAGAGGGTCAGTACTGAGGGAGTGCTGCACTGTCAGAGGGTCAGTACTGAGGGAGCGTCGCACTGTCAGAGGGTCAGTACTGAGGGAGTGCTGCACTGTCAGAGGGTCAGTACTGAGGGAGTGCCGCACTGTCAGAGGGTCAGTATTGAGGGAGTGCCGCACTGTCAGAGGGTCAGTACTGAGGGAGCGCCGCACTGTCAGAGGGTCAGTACTGAGGGAGTGCCGCACTGTCAGAGGGTCAGTACTGAGGGAGTGCCGCACTGTCCGAGGATCAGTACTGAGGGAGTGCCGCACTGTCAGAGGGTCAGTACTGAGGGAGTGCCGCACTGTCCGAGGATCAGTACTGAGGGAGTGCCGCACTGTCAGAGTGTCAGTACTGAGGGAGTGCCGCACTGTCAGAGGGTCAGTACTGAGGGGGTGCCGCACTGCCAGAGGGTCAGTACTGAGGGAGTGTCGCACTGTCAGAGGGTCAGTACTGAGGGAGTGCCGCACTGTCAGAGTGTCAGTACTGAGGGAGAGCTGCACTGTCAGAGGGTCAGTACTGAGGGAGTGCCGCACTGTCAGAGGGTCAGTACTGAGGGAGTGCCGCACTGTCAGAGGGTCAGTACTGAGGGAGCGCCGCACTGTCCGAGGATCAGTACTGAGGGAGTGCCGCACTGTCAGAGGGTCAGTACTGAGGGAGTGCTGCACTGTCAGAGGGGTCAGTACTGAGGGAGTGCCGCACTGTCAGAGGGTCCGTACTGAGGGAGTGCCGCACTGTCAGAGGGTCAGTACTGAGGGAGTGCCGCACTGTCAGAGGGTCAGTACTGAGGGAGTGCCGCACTGTCAGAGGGTCAGTACTGAGGGAGTGCCGCACTGTCAGAGGGTGAGTACTGAGGGAGTGCCGCACTGTCAGAGGGTCAGTACTGAGGGAGTGCCGCGCTGTCAGAGGGTCAGTACTGAGGGAGTGCCGCACTGTCCGAGGGTCAGTACTGAGGGAGTGCCGCACTGTCAGAGGGTCAGTACTGAGGGAGAGCCGCACTGTCAGAGGGTCAGTACTGAGGGAGCGCCGCACTGTCAGAGGGTCAGTACTGAGGGAGTGCTGTACTGTCAGAGGGTCAGTACTGAGGGAGAGCCGCACTGTCAGAGGGTCAGTACTGAGGGAGTGCTGCACTGTCAGAGGGTCAGTACTGAGGGAGTGCCGCACTGTCAGAGGGTCAGTACTGAGGGAGTGCCGCACTGTCAGAGGGTCAGTACTGAGGGAGTGCCGCACTGTCAGAGGGTCAGTAATGAGGGAGCGCCGCACTGTCAGAGGGTCAGTACTGAGGGAGTGCTGTACTGTCAGAGGGTCAGTACTGAGGGAGAGCCGCACTGTCAGAGGGTCAGTACTGAGGGAGTGCTGCACTGTCAGAGGGTCAGTACTGAGGGAGTGCCGCACTGTCAGAGGGTCAGTACTGAGGGAGTGCCGCACTGTCAGAGGGTCAGTACTGAGGGAGTGCCGCACTGTCAGAGGGTCAGTACTGAGGGAGTGCTGCACTGTCAGAGGGTCAGTACTGAGGGAGTGCCGCACTGTCAGAGGGTCAGTACTGAGGGAGTGCCGCACTGTCAGAGGGTCAGTACTGAGGGAGTGCCGCACTGTCAGGGGGTCAGTACTGAGGGAGTGCCGCACTGTCAGAGGGTCAGTACTGAGGGAGTGCCGCACTGTCCGAGGGTCAGTACTGAGGGAGTGTGAATACGGTCAGAGCGTTGCGCAAGGTGGGCTGGCGCCAGGGGGGGGTAGTGTTGCATCGCTGGGGCCTGCTGAAGGGAATGTGTGTCAAGGTGAATGCCACGGGGTCAGGCCGTGCCATGACAAGGGCGGGGGTGCTTGTAGTTGTGGCGTCTTTGGGGGGTGGGGGGGGTGTTTCCCTTGACAGGGCGGGGGGTGGGTTCCCTTGATGGTGCGTGTTGGCGGGTCAATACTGAAGGGGCGCCTGCTGTGTTGTCACAGGCTGGCACGGTAGCACAGCGCCAGGGTCCCAGGTTCGATTCCCGGCTTGGGTCACTGTCTGTGCGGAGTCTGCACCTTCTCCCCGTGTGTGCGAGGGTATCCTCCGGGTGCTCCGGTTTCCTTCTGAAAGACGTGCTTGTTCGGTAATTTGGCCATTCTGAATTCTCCCTCTGTGTACCCGAACA